>NW_020227658.1:50386-86428 GCF_003070985.1 Temnothorax curvispinosus
GGGGGGGGGGGCGGCGACGGCGTCGATCGTCGTCGTCTCGAGCCGCTGCTCCGTTTCCTCCCTCTTCCCTCGACGACTTACTCGTCGCCCGCTTCTTTTCCTTCGTCAACTCGAACGGACGAGAACGCGTCGCGTCGTCCGACGGTGGCAAACTTCACGGCGGTCGTCGCCGCGGCTCGAGGAAAAAACGAGATTTACGGCAATGGCAAAAAGACGGAAAGAAAGAAAGAGAGAGAAAAAGAGAGAGAGAGGACGAGACAGCGAAAACGAAACGCTCGCTCTTGTCGCGTTTCTCGGACCTCGCAGCACGTCGCCGTTACGAGGGAGAAAAGCACGGGGGAGCGCGCATACGAAGCGCACACTGTAACATTCGCGGTACGACTGGATGTGGTGGGGCGACACGGCGACAGTACGCCGCGCGAGGACGGAGGGGGTTCGTCGCTTCGGCGGCGCTCGGCCGTCTTCGGGTCGGCTCGCCGCGCGGCGCGGCGCGGCGCGCAACCACTTCGGCTCTAACGGCCCGCCGCCGCCGAACGTGTGCACGTACGTAGGATGTAGGTACCCTAACGGCGACCGCTCGACCTGCGAAAACGGCCGCTTCCATTTGCACTGATTCGCCCTCCCGCGTTTCATTCCGCGGCGCGGACCCGCTTTCGCCAGCCCTAAGCGAGAACGCGAGAGATTTCGACAACGCGCGGGGTAGAAGAGAGAGAAACAAAGGGAGAGAGGGAGGGAAATGCACCTCTTTCGGTTCTTTCTCTCTTCCCACCTTTATCTCCGTTCATGTCCATTATCCACTCGGATTACACACCGGAGGATTCCGCTTTCGTACGCACGTAAACGGCTTTAACATCGGGAGATTGTTTTTTGTCCCGCGTCCACTCGGTGCTGCCAGGCAGTTCCACGAACGTGACGTGTTCCACCTATCCTCATTGTTGACTCTCAGGTATACGCTTTTTTTATTTTATTGTTCGTATATTTCGTTTATCTTCGTATTAGACCTTTGCTCGTCGGTATCGAAATCTTAATGATAGCAAGAATTTTTTATCCTTCTTTACAAATGACCTACGAATTCTTCGTACGAATAAGTTTGAATATTATTAAAAAATATCTTCCAAAAAATTGTGTCACCGATAATACTGTCGTAATTTTTGAATGAAAAATAGAAAGATTAATAATGATCCCCTTATTCCCGAAAGATTTTTTCTTTTAAAATAAATGCTTTTTCTGTAATAATCGAATCAATTATGAATTTTTCCTTCATACGAATAAGTTTGAATATTATTAAAATATCTTTCGAAAAATTCAACGATAATATCGCGATAATGTCGCGTAACTTTTAAACAATACAAAAGATAATAATGAGTAACAATAAAAGCCTTCTTACTCGCGAAAGGTTTCTTCTTTTAAAATGAATACTTTTTCTGTAATAATCGAATCGTTTTTACGCAAAAATAAATAAAAGTGTACAAGTTTTATATAATATATGTATTTAAAGATATTTTTCTTTCCAGAGAGATCGTTTTTACTATCAATTCTACTTTAACGAACGTTTAATATTATCTCGGGGAAAAAAATTTCAAAACAAAGGTAAAATTTAAAATGCTAATGTTTGCAAAAAGTTTTACTTCTTCCTGCTTGTTTATAAAATCAACAAAGTATATCATATATTCTCGTGTGTGGATGTATTTTTCTGGATTAAAAATATTTAATATAGTACGTTTTTAAACAATATTTATGCACGTTGAATTTTTTTACGAAATTAGAAGCAAAGATATCGAGAAATTCTCACAATGAGACTAACGCGATTAGTCAGTTTACGGATTAACGAGAACACCGATATTAAAATCGACATTCTGTCTCGACGTTTAAAACAATTTTCGAATAAAAGCCAGCAATAAAAATCACTAAACGAAAATATCTTTCTCGCATTTTGAGTATAGAATACTGAATGAACTCCTGAATCGCATCTCCGATTTAACAGGATAAAAATATTGTCAGTTTATTCTTTCCCGTTGTCCGTATTATTTCGATATAGAACGACGCGAATGAATTAGAAATGTATGCAACCGCTTATAGTCTTTGTATAGTGTCGACTTCGATCGTGCAAATTCTAAATAAGGAACAGGGTCTCGAACGACGGTCTACCCCGCGAGTTTTATCGAATCACAGCGTTTACCTTCTTATGCAGAATTCTCTGAAAGGAAAGATAAACCAGCCAGAGCACGGCGGAAAGAGTGCTCCATGCATTCATTTAACTCGCCAGCGACGAAACTGCCTCTGCGACAACGCGACTCTCTATAACTTTGCGAGCTTTTGATTGAAAGACGTTTCATTATTACGTTTTATCATTACATTTTTCCATTCTATAACATAAATATTAGGAATTTAGATATATTTATCGTATAAGCGATGAATTCTTCGTACAATATGACATCTATCATATATCCTTGGTTTCATTATGTTTATACTTCTTATGCATTTCGAAGCATTATCTGTCGAAGAATAATATTAAATTCACGTTCCATGAATGCACGAGTGTAACATCATCTCGAAAACGATATTTGTTTTGACAGTCTTCGAGTGCTGGAGGGTCGCGAGAACGCGAGTGTCCGTAGCGGACGGTCCGTTTGTGAGCTCAGTTTCATATTATTGTAATATCTTCAACTCTTTCAACGTTAGGAGCACGCAGCTGACGCCCTTTCAGCACTCTCCGACATACTTACGGCATTTTCCGTCTCGTTTCGGAATTGACGTTTCGTTCGACTGCATTATTAGATCGCGGAGATAAAAATCTGAAGCTTTGAAATATATTGAGAGAGCTTTACAAGTTTCTTGCCTCTCGTATAAATCCAATAACGCAATATTTCCCATCTCATCATTCCCGGACGCGCGTTTGGCGAGCGCGAGTAAAAAAAATTCTCTCGTTCCGTTTTATTTCACGGTGCATTTCCATTTCGGTTGCGGCGCGGCGCAACGGTGTGTCTATCATGTCTATCGCTGCCGGACAATTGTTACGTCGTGCCTTGCGCGTGCGCGACAGGGTAACATTACTAATATTCTCCCGACTCTCGTCTCTTAGTAACTATTAATTAGAGACTGTTCTGAAGGTAGCGCGACGCCTTGGGCTAATACCATGTGAATTCTCTCGTCGACCGCTCTCCGCGTTCGAGTCCATCGCCCTTGCGAGTTCCTCACACATGCAGAAGCTTAATTCGTTTAATTCGAATGCGAGGGTATTTCGCGCTGGGTCCTCGCGGCATCTTCCTGAGACCTCGGGCGGTCGTTTAATTCAAGTGCATAAATCGGCGGTATAACGAAGCGGTTATTCAGGCGAGAGCGTATACAGAGAGCCTTACACCACGCAAAGTCCTTGACACACAACGTAAAATATTTTACACTCTTTACAGATACCTTTTATAGACTTATAGTTTATTCGTTTCGACTTAATGTAGGACGCGCGTTAGTTAGCCTCTGTTCTACTTTGACCCGCGAACATAATTAGATAACGCGGTTGTTTCTCTGTCCACGACTCGTACCGAATTGTTTCAATGCGGACATATATCTACCGAATCCGGTAACAGCGGAGTATTAAGTATCCTGAAATCCGGGCAGCTATCCAAGATTACCTATCGGCTATTTGTGCCATGCTGTCTGAGGTTGCGCCGCCACTACTATACCGCTGCACTGGCAGCAATTACTAGACACCCTGTATTAGGGAACATTGATCGGCGGAATCGATCGTATCCCCGCCGTTGTGTACATACACGCGCGGCGGATATGTACAACGAGAACGACCCCTCGGCCACTACCACCCAATCGGCTGGCTAGGCAGAGGAAGTGATTATAGACTACATCCTGGAGCGCTCGCCCTGTGCACGCTCGCTAAATCGAATCGAATGCCGGCCGGGACACGGCCGGCGTGTGCGAGGAAATCGTCGCAAGAGGCGAATCGATATGGGACGACGATATATAGCGGGCGATTCCGCTATTTGAACGAATGTCTGCGGTAATCATTATCGATGGGCGTCAGTCAACGTCGTGCCGACGAGTGATCGCCACTTAGACGTGGAGAGCTCGACCATCCGCGCGCTTCCGCTTATTAATTAAATGCACACGAGCCTAAAATCACCTGGATAAAATTAATTCAAGTAGCAAGGACATTCCGCTGCGAAAATTACGCTAAAATGTTACAGAGAGATATTATGAGGAGGAGGGAAATCTTAATATACATTCTCAGTTGGAATTTTAAAAGATAATGTAATAAAGAACGTAAAAGAGAAATAAGAGGGAAGGAAGATAACAGATACAGATATCGCGTGCTGTTTGGAAGAGTTATTACACCTTGAAAATATTTTATTACGCGAACGAAGAAGAATTTAGAAGTACAACTCGATAATTAATTGAAATTTGTTAAAAAACATTAAATATTAGCTGCGTTAAATACTACAAGAACTGTTGTAAAGAAGATTGTCTAAAGTATACAATATTAATCTTGCTAATTAACATGCAGCCGTCGAGATAAGTCTTTGTCAGAACGAACATCTTTTACGACTATAACGCGAGTTCTCGTCGAGAGACGAAGAGAAAGCATCCGCGCGCCCGTAAGAAAAACGCTGCGGCACGTTTTCGACGCACTGCACGCGCCGCATTCCAATCTCCTATCGTCGTCGTCGTCCCGAATTCACTCGGGAGAGACCCTTCCGTACCCGGACGACTCGTTCCTCATTTTCCCAGACATCGGTACGAGGCGCGATCGGTGCCATCGTTCCACGGATAAGGACATTCCTCCCGACGTCGATATATTTCTCTCGTGCCGCCGTCGCCGCCGCGGCACTTGCTTACATACAACTTAATGCCTCCAGCATGCTTCTTTTATCTCGCAGACCGGACCAACAGCGAGTCTTAAGTACGGACAAATTGCTCGAGAGGAGTCATCCTCTTACCGCTCGCCGCACTAATCTCTGGATTTCCGAAACGTCTCGTACACGACTCCTCGACAGGAAACAGCCAGCGAACATGGAATTCCTTGGCCCTCTACCATTAATTCCCATCTCTTACTTCCCTGCTCTTGGCTTTTGCTTTCTTATCTCTTGCTTCTTGCCACTCTTAAATTTTTTCGTTTTTTTTCTCTCTCTTTTTCTCTCCCTCTTTCTCTTATTGCTAGTTCCTAAAATCCGCGTCAAATTACACAACGGAGATCGGAATTGCATCGCGCTTGTGCAATGGAAATTGCAGCGGTGTATCGAAATATGAAAGTAAACAAATATTTTCCTGTTTGTTTATACAATTATGTGCGAAATCAATCACTTACTAAGGAAACGCTATATACGTAGATAAGACTATATACGTTCATTTTATATATGCTCTTTTATCTACATTCAAGGCTTCGAGCATCATCTTTCCGGTTGTGTGCTCTGATGTGACTATAATTATAATGACATTATGAGTCACAATGGGGTTCACGACGCACCCCATGTAACGTGTGAAGATTGGGTGAAATCAAGAGTGAAAAAAACATCATCGAGCGGCGCGATAAAAACACCGTTGAGAGTCGCTGTACGGTTTTTTCGTGGGGTGACCAGCGTGCGCCGCGCGATTAAAAAATCATCGCGGCCGATGCCCTCTTCACGGCACGCTGGTCATCGCGTTGGGGCGCAGTACGTGTGTGTATACCGGGGCAGCGCATTATGTCGCGCGCGCGTTACGTTCTGCCGCCAGGAAGCAGGCGCAGCCGGTGACGATCTGCCCGTGCGCTTCCGCGCCGCTCGTTTGCTCGCGCCGGGAGCCGGGAGAACGTGTCCCTCGCGCGCGGGCGACGGAAGCGCGGGGGAGGATGCGGAACGACGGAAGGGATGATCGAGAGGAACGGGGTGGCGCGGGCAGCGAGAGGGAAGCGGGCCGGTTATATACCGGCGGACACGTTCGTCGCGCTGAAGCAGCCTCTCATTTCGGGGGGGTGAATCCCGAATCCAGCCCCCGCGAATATGTCTGCACGTGCCGTGGGGGGAGGAGACGAGGGAGGCGGCGGGGATCAGGGCGACGAGCGGGGAAATGGAGTCAATGCGCAGTTTGTATTCCGCTCGGCAGAAAAGACTCGTTCGTTACACGCCGTAGCAGGCCGACGCACTCGCCGAAACTCACTCCTCGTCGCCGACGTCCGCGTCGTCGTCGTCGTCGTCGTCGTCGTCGTCGTCGTTCGTCCTCGTTGGATTCACCCTCGCCGGTTTTATATTCATGACGACGCGCCGAGCGCGGAGAAATACGAACTGCGAGCGCGATGTATTAATTTCCCGTTAGAATCGCGACGATTTCTGAACCCGCCGTTTTATATATAAGTTCTTTCGGCTTCTCCTTTTTCATCGCTACGCTCTTCTCGTTACCGTCAGAGAGATTCTCCTTAATCACTTTTACGTTTACTTATCTGTTATCTTCGAGGTTATCCTGATGGTGGTTATTTCCGCTATTTTTATTGAGGTGGAAGAAATATGTATTAAGAGCGGGCTAAATGATTTTCGTTTCGAAGTTTACAAAGAACTGCGATCGCCGAAACAAATAATACCCTTTGAAAATCAATGGAAAACACAGATCGTCACGTGTTTGCGGCGTTATCGGAATTCACCCTTCGTTATTTAACACGGTCGTTCGGTTGTCATTTTACAACGTTGCGCGCGTTAAATGTCGGGCACGCGCTCTTCACGATTCGACGCATCGGCATAGGGGTTCGTTCTTTTTACTTTTTTCCCGTCGTTTTTCATTCGCTTCTCAGTCAATGAGCCACATGGGACAGAAAATAAAACACGAGGGCGAAATACATACGGCACATCTCGACCGAGACAAGGTGGCACAAAAGCAGGGAAACGGGATTTCAATCGCTTCATTTGATTTTACGACGACGCCGACGACGTCGATCGCCACGTCGACGTCGTGGACGACGCGTGATTGCGGACCTGACGACGCGGTATCACGAATCCCAGAGAAGAAATGCAATTTCGTGTTTGATAGCTGAGTTTCCGCGAGTCAGCACTAGCTAGTATAATCCTTTCGATGGTGAATGTCATATCGGGAAGTGGTAAAATGACGAGAGAATAGATTAGAAACAGATAGAAAAATATTTTATTAAATAATTCTCCGAGAAAAAGAGAGAAAGAAAGAAATTATTGATTTACATAATATATTTTTACTCTCTGGTTTTAATACACTGTTGCACTTTAATATTTTACTTTAACATTTACGTTGGTTTCAATAAAAGGACTTATCGATAACTTTTATCGTCGAAAATACCTGCACAAAGTGACAATGTTTTAAATTCATTGCTTTGTGACGCCAGTACGAATAATATGTAAAAATGTATTTGCATACGCTGGATACGGATAAGACAACACGTATGAAATCGCACGCTGTATTATTGCATCTAAATTTCCACAGTATGAAAATAATGCTAATGCGAGGATGTCCATGTATTATTAGCAGAGGGCTTTATACACACAGAAGGGTTTTATCTCTTTTTCATTTCCTTCTTCAACAGAAGAATAAAAATGAGGAAGGAACGGGAGAGGAGGCGGAAGGAAGATTCTCTCGGATCATACACAGCTCTCCGACGCGGCGCGAACAGCACGATTGTTTATTTTCGTGCGAACGATAGGCGGCGGGCGATGCGGCTAATGTTAGGGTGACAGGACAAGTGGATACTTCCCTCTCCGTACGACCGGTCGCGGATGAAGAGGCGCAACGAGGGGTCTCGTCATCGTTATTGGCTGGACAAGGAGCGTGTGCGCACGGCGGCGACTTGGTGCTTCCGAACTCGGATCGACGAGAGAGAGAGAGAGAGAGAGAGAGAGAGAGAGAGAGAGAGAGAGACCAGACGCTTCCTGGATAAAGGCCCGGAGGGACGAGGATAAGCGAATAGCCCCCTTGGAATACCAATGGCGTACTCGCCAGAATCGAGTTTTCGAGAAAAACGGCTTTAAAGTTGAATGCGGTGGAACGAGGCGAGAGGAGTATCCCTCTCGACGGAAACTCCACACCCTCGGGGCATAGCGAGTCCCGATTTCTTCACAGACGGCATGGTCATGTTGTTAGAGGTAAAAAAAAACGTAATATACCAGAACTTCCTGTATTCGGAGCCCCCATATCATTCCTTGATATTTCACATCTGCCCGATTTTAATTCAAAAAGAAATTGGCCCTTGCAACAGTCGATCGCGCTACCCATGTAGTCGGGGATTTTCTATTGCTTTCCAAGAAACAGTTTCGCTTTTATTTTATTTTTTCTTTCTTCAATCGCGTCAAGTGTAAAACATTACCGGCGGAATTACAAGAAGGAGAATAAGCGATATGTAACGTGACGCGTACGCCATTGCCATTCTAATTTATTTCAACGAAATCGCATTTCTCACTATTTCTCCTTCTTTTCTCTCGCCGTTCGTTCGTCGAGAGGCAATCTTAGAAACAGCTGACGGCGGTTACGAAATTAAAGGAGATTACCATCGGCACGTCCCGAATACTTCAACTCCGTCGTGTTCGTTCCACGGATTACCGGGGCGCCCGCTTCTTTCCCGGTCGTCGACCGAGTCATCGAAACGATCGGTCATCAAAATGATAGATGTTGCTCAACATTAGATATTCAAGATGCTTCGCGGAAACTTCACGGAAACTGAGATCGTGGTTCTCTTCCACGAGCACGCGCGCTTTATTATCAGAACTTACTGTTACGGGTCAGAAAACGGATACCACGAACTACGAAGCAATTTACGATAATTAGGTGCTTCTCTCTCTCTCACGTCTTCTCGAGTTCGCTAAAGTCGTAATTGTCCCGCTCCAGTTGTTTTCACCACAAAGGTGTTCCAGATATAGCATAATTCTGCACGTTTATATTATTTGAGAAACTTGAGATTGAATTTTCTTTGGCGAAAACTGCGCAAGAGATTAATTAATTCTGACTGTTTTTAATACGCCGATATACATGTTTTTAACGGTGCTATATACCGCTATGCTTGCTATCAACAAATTTCTCTTTTTCGTCAGCTTTCTTCTTTTTGTGCGACGCTTCTTGCTCGTGCGATTAAAGTCGCCTTAAGATTAAGACTTCATTTATTCCAGGATCCACGCACACACCGTTAAGGCTCTATTCCGTTCGACCGTAATTTCCAATCGCTGACAGCTCGAGGACTATTCATTCCTCGACTGTCGAACAACCGCCATTCTTTTTACCTCGAACTCCATTATCTACCGCTTGGAAATTTGCGCGATTGGTCGAAGGGGCATCCTGTACAATGCGAGCTTTCTATTGCTCTCGCTCCGGAATTTATCGTGTCGAGAACGTCTCGAAAGCGTTCGCGAAAAAGGGGGCAAGTGAAATAAACAGCCATTCGAACGAGAAGTCTGTCGGCGTGGTCCGTGGCCGACTCGTGGGCAAGTCGAAGTGCCTGTCGATTTGGGTCAAGCACCCGGTCCGCTTGACGAAGCCACTCTCGTAAACATCTGCGAGATATCGTCTTCCGAACGATAATGCTACACCCTGATCCGTCGCGACGAGAAAGACGTCGGGCTCACGTCTGGCGTCGAAACAATAATCAAAGCGTCACTCTCATATTTGCTACGATAATAATCGAGATATCACCCGTTTACGGTTATTCCCTCGTAACTCGACAACGGATGTGTTTGATGATGAAATTCTTACCGAATGATTTTTTGTTATCATTTGATTTTTTATCTCTCTATAAGAAACGGCGAGTCATGCGATACGACACACCTTATTCTGTATTCATATGCTGTATTAAAACTTTCATTCGGTAATAAGAGAATATTTCGTACGGAAAATCGAATTCTTTATTCGAGATTGGAGACCCTTGACCGTCAAATTCTAGATAATATAGACGTTTTAGATCTATATTAATGTCCTTAGTTTTAATAATTGATACTCTTCGATCAATTTTTCCTTGGAAAAAGTTAATAATAAATATCTAACTGATTTAAAATTTAATTAAAAAGTCTGAAATACAAAGCCGATTTTAATTTAAATGTGAATTATAAAATGAGATTTTATGCTCTGTAATTAAACACTTTGGACAAAAGTTTGATAAAAAATTCTTGTTATCTGTTATTATCCATTGTCACTATCATATATTGATTTTTGTAGCAATAATATAATTACCCTGCATCGTAACTATACGCTGTAATTCCATGTCTCTCTCTTGCTTGTAATTTCCAAAAGATAATTTAACATGCCGTAAGCTGTAAAGCTTCCTCGAACTGCTGCGACATGTCGCGGGGAAAGGTTTAAATATAAACGTGAGAGCTCTTCACGGAAGTTTCTTGAAAATGACGCAGACTTCGTGCGAGGAACAATTTCCCGAGTTTAGAAACGTGTCGGAACCAAAGGCGTATGTTGCATAGACATGCGCACCCCGCGAGAGGATGTATAAGGGAATGCTCTTACACCTTGTTACATCTTGATAGGAGAAGAAAATTCGTTTAAAAACTATTTTGTGCTAAGAAGTCAGAAGGTCGAGAAGTTGATATAAAATATAAATTACATAAAAATTCTAAATTTACATTAATACAATTTAATAACGTTCACGACGCACGGTAAACATAAGAAACCGAAGCCAACTTTTCCGATATAAGAGACATATATGTATAACAGTAGCTAGGATTTTCTCGCTCGCAAGCGAGATAGAAAGTAGAAAAATCGCGAGTCGCCGCCTCTGGTACGTCGTCAGAAGGGGTGAAAAGTTGTGCAGCTTTTTCGCATTATACGCGTTGCGCATAGTTTGTCGCGTCTCGCGCCAGGAATAGAAACTCGCGTGGCCCGGTCAGGCTCTATCTGGACGTCACGTTGCCGTATAACGTCGTCGCCTTTCGTCGCACGTTATCGCGAACGCGGGATCTGTGTTTCCCGTTGACGAGCGCGACCAGCCGTTATTCCGCCTATTAGTCACCACCGCCTGTGTGCCACCTACTCGACGACGGGGTTAAATCGTCCAACGGGCAGTTTCTCTACGCAGACGTCGACGCGGTCACGATATAGAATTTTAGGCCGGAGAATTTAGATGAGAATTTTAGATAAGACTGAATGAATAGCTGTCGATGAGTTTATCGGGCTTGCTAAATGGATGACTAAGAAAAATAATTAATGGCAACATGTGAATTAATGAATGATGACAGCACCTAATAACGATGAGTGAATAGATTGAGAATTATTATTAAATGTAACTATATGAAGAATTTTGCAAGAAATATTTGCCTGGAATATGGAGATTCCAGAGACACGGAAAAATGTAGAGAGATTTTTTTTCTCGTCTCATCTCCAATGAGAAATAATTTACGAGTCGCATTGCTTTAAATATCGCGTCACGCGACATAAGGAATTCACGTTCTCTGCATTGCTGTCACATATCTGACATTTACCAAAATAAAGAATGACTTAAAAACATTCTGCACGAGAAAATACTGAGAGCATGTATGTATCGTTCGAACGTCATATTTCACGAGGATTTTAGAAAACGCATTTTCGTAGCTGCACGTCCGTTCACGTCGCTTCGCAAGAACACGTACAGCTCGCATAAAAGTATCGTCGGCATGCGATTAATGCTCTTCCGCAAATTGCCGCGCACGGTGAAATTGCGACAAATAGGTCAATTTAACGTATATTACAATCCATGCGATTCATCCATTACCGCAATTTATCACGCCAATTATTGATACAAGATTATTAATGCCAGAATTAACAATGTAACAGATTGGTTCTCAGCCTCAGCCTTTTATTATTCTACTGACACAATTATGTATATTGTGTTATGTCTGAACATTTATGTTAAAATACTACGGGTATTCTCATGAAACAGCGGTGTTCTTGCGTCTCTAAAAAATAAATAAAAGTAATGTCTTTATGTCTCTTGCTTTCTCTCGTCTGTCTTACGTATTTATTAACTTATCATATTATTTGTATAGTTTTACTTGGTTAAAGTTCATGAAAAATGTTACGACTGTTTTCACTTCTCTTTACGAGCATTTCTCCCGGAGAATTATTTTTAGCACACGGCTTCTCCAAAAGTTCACGTCGACCCTGATCGAACTCCAGTAAAACTTTTAAAGATAGAATTTATTACAAATAATGTACTAACAATTGAACTAACTTTTTTAGACGTAAAATCTCGTGATAAAATTTACTAGCGACCGAGCCAATCGCCTTTTCCGATTCTTCTCAACCGCGAGCATCGCCAAAGTATCTTTTTACATAAAAGTGCGTTACATCGTCGTGTAACGTGATGGTGAACATCAAAATATGACGGAACAAGCGTTGTCGATTTACTGCCAAACGAGAGAAACAGAGAGAGAGAGAGAGAGAGAGAGAGAGAGAGAGAGAGAGAGAGAGAGAGAGAAAGGGAGAGGGAGGAGGAGGGAGAGAGAGAGACTGGTTATCGCTTGTACCGTATCCGCACGTTATCGATTCCGGTGCGAATTGGGTACCATATGGCGGCGCTTTGAAGACGACTTTATATCGGCATGTCGTCGTCCGTACGGTATGTTACACGTATGCACGTTGTGCACGATGCATCGCCTTTCCACATCGCCGCAGTGCCATTAGCCGGGAATTGCCGTGGCGATCGTTCGCCGCTGCACATCGGACGGCCGCGCGACGCTTTAAGTGGGTGGCACAGACGGCTCCGGCCTGAGTACTTTGTGCGAGAGCAAGGCGGAATTGGTTTAAGCCCCATTACACGTGGACATGTACGCGAGGCCGCGAGAGCAACGTGTACGACGACGCATCGGGTGAATCGAGCGTTTCTCTCTATCTCTTTCTCTCCGTCTCTTCTGGTCTCTTCTTCCCTAAGATATTTCATTCTGTGTTCGACTCTCCATTAACGATTCTTGTCAGCATCTTAAACACCATCGCAAAATCATCGTCTGCGATAGCTATAGTGGCAGATTAACGTAGTACTTCGAATATGTAATTGGAAGCCATGATATTTCATCAACTTATCGCTATATGACCGGTTATCTTGCGCGATGCGTTTCAATTAGATACTGACAAATATGGATAACACTCGCTAACACGACAAGGAATTTGTCGTTGCTTCTTCATATCCTACATCTCCGAGAAACCGCAATTGCGAAAACGTCTTAAAGTATTCATTCTCTAATCTTTGAAGTTTCTTCGTTTTCCTTTTTATTTAGCATACTCGTTATTAATTCTATCTCTTGATTACCTCATACTCATTGTCAGTCCAACATTCGTATTTATTGCGATGTACAGAGTATATGATAACGGTTTAGTTATCGAAATTAATTTGAAAGGAATGGAATATTCAGCGTACGTAAATTTATTTCATAATGCATTGAATATTTTGTGATCTCTTGATATTTATTTCCATGTTGTTTACAGCGCACAAGGCCGCTGTATTATCATTTAAAGTCGAGTTGACAGATAATAACGAAAGCCGCATCGTGTGTCATTGCATTGCATCTCAATCGATAATCGCGACAAGTACTCGAAAATAATAAACATGTTATACCTCGATAATTACAGCAAGCAATTAAGCTCGCGCAATTAAGAATTCGCATATCGATGATTAATTATTATTTATTGAAACAGTTATTTCGCGTGATTTATTTATGTAAGATTCGAAACGATAAAGGATGAGAATTATAAATTATTGTTTCACGGTATTTACAGGTGATAATTTTTATCTCTTTAGCAATGGTTAAATTTCGAAACTGTCAAGTAAAACCCAACACCTGCGAATCTACCCTCTCTGCTACACGGGAAGAAAAATTGGGAATTATCTCCTGACCTGACGAGGGATGCTGTCTCCTTCCGACGACGAAACGTTAAATTTGGATATATCTCGTATCTTGCTTTAAATTTTCATTTTGGATGTAATTTGATTATTATTATAAGATCGATAATGCGGAATAATAATACATGAATCACCGGATCGGGTAATGAGTAACCCATGTATTATAGCGATCGTATATTGATAATTAGTTCGAAATGAAAGAGAAAGAATACTTCGTTTATATTTGCTTCGTATACATAAAATATTTCGTGCAAGGCTACACAATCTGAACCTGGTATTCCTTTTGTTACAAAGTCGCTGCGCGCCGTACTATCATTCGCGCGGCGAAACTCGAGTAGACAGGTAACGACACGAGCCATTCCATGTAATATCATGTATTAAGTCTCGAAACACAATCGCGACTAATACTAGAAGATACTTTCGATTATTTCCTACTTCTTAAGAATAACAAGCTAGTATCAACGCGATTAATTGACGCTCGTGATTGACGTTGTAAATGTATCGGTTACAAAACCATCAGTATCTCGTTGCAATTTATCCATTTCCTGTACAAAATCGAAGCAGCAGGAAATAAAAACTGTAAATTATTGTTTTATTTATATGGATGACATGGTTTCTCTCGCGATACCTATGCTAATTTGAAAAATTCACAATTGTCAAGCAGAGTGTTGTATTTTTTTCGCGTTATTCTTTCCTCGCAATATACGTTAATAAAGTGCGCGTTGCATACGGTTAACGAGTGTCGTGCAAAGTGCCGTGCAATTGTTTTATTCCGATGATTAGTACGCGCGATCGTAATTAACAGTGTTTTTGCGAGTGTTATGTTATACGAGTGTGACGAACGAATCCGAACAAGAGGAGGAGGAGGAGGGTTGGGAAAAATCAGGCGATGGCGGAGCAATACCATAGTATGAGTAAATTATTATTTTTAAATTTATCAAGGTAATAGATCCGCGTGAAAATTAATATCGGATATGTTTCGTGTTACAAGTATATAAGAGAGAGAATAAATAAATGTAACATCTCATAAAGATCTATTATCTTGGAATGGATGAGTTAGAACAATTAGTTTATCTTGGAATTGATAGAACAACTTATTGAACATAATATACACGTACCGACAAATAAGATTTTTGGAAAATGCAATTGAGAAGACTGTGAGACATATAGGTATGTATTAATAACTTTATTGGATTAATCTGTTATTATGGATTTTATGCCAAGATTATAATAAGTTTTATTTTTTATTTATTTATTAAATTATTGAAAACAAGAAAAAAGAGAAAAAGATAAAATAAAATTGCATTAAGTATAGAATATAGATATCTACTGACATTTTTTAAATATAAAATTTTTACTTTAATTCCCTTCATCTCTCATGGATGGAATAAATGTTTACGTACCTTGTATTTCGCAATTTTATTATTTATACAAAATAAATTTAAATTACCTATATAACGTAATTTCATTATTTATGCGAAAAATAAATATAAATTATAACAGAAAAAATTGTTAATTTAGTTGGGTTACACTTTGCTTTCTCTTTTATTTTTTAAATAGAATGTGCAACCTCCATATTTTTGCAAAATTATTAATTATTATATAAGTTGATACACAAGAAAGCTAATTAAAAGACGAACAGAAAAATTGTAATATTAGATAATATATAGATATTAAATCATTTATTTAATAAAAATACGCTAATGAATATTAATTATTATAATTCTTATAATAAAAATGGTTATTTTAATCTAATTTTTCATAATCTATCCATTCTTATTTATTGATAACTGGACTTTATATTGTTTGAAACAAAGACATTTAATAATATAAAATCCATCTTGTTACGTAATTGTTCCGCTTTTTACAATCTACTGTGAATACACGCTCTGTTGATCTGTAATTAAATTCTGATCATTGAACCGTCTATGTTTCAAGATATGAAACTTTATTCTGAATATCTCGTTGGATACGCTTTTTTATATAAGATTTATTTTAATAATTATAATGAGTCTAATTGTGATTTTATTTCAAATATATATTTAATATAATTTTGTTCGTGTTTACTAACGTTACATATTGTACGCTTTCTTCATTCTATAAAGAGATTTTTTCGAGAAACGCAATAAATCTATCTTTTTCTGACCCTTTTCCTCTCGGATAGTTGACCATAGAATGACCGTGGAGAACGGAGGCGGAAGCGTGAGTTTAAAAGATCCCGACACGGAGGTCTCGGATAGCCGACATGTAATGCTCGACAATAATACGATTGTTCCAAGTGGCTTTAATGCGCGCTTCGCGTGATGCTGTGAACGACTCTCGAACGTGAAAGTGTATGGTCGGGGGGATTCTCAATATTATATTACGGTGTAAAATGGGCATTGGCATTTAAGCAGGACTCAGCAAACACATAATTCATGGGAGATAATCGATGAAAATATAACGCAATATGGTATAACGGGTTACTCTCCGACATATATTTTATAACTCAACCGCCGCGGTATTCTCGAGTTGTCTATTGTTATGCAGATCGGACTTAGTGAGAATGTATGTAACATCGTTGAAACACACAGCAACATATGCAAATAGGGTTTAGCGAGGTCTCTCTGAGTTTATAAGGCAGCCTTTCCTTTACACTGTAGTACGTATGACTCAGAAATGATAATTTCCAACTCGGCAACTTTCGTTTCAACGTCGAGCATAAACTATCGTCACTTCTTTCTCTAGTTTCTTTCTTCATACCCTTCTTACTAAGTATTTTCTGAAATAGATTTTAATATGGCATAGCCGAATCATAAAATGAATATCACAAATATTCACATCTGTCATTCTTTATGCAAAAAACTTATGAAAACTACTACATATGTTAATCGCGAGATATATTCCATTGTAAATCTTATTTTCATCTAGATAATTATATTTTCAAATTATTTTATTTAGCTTTCTTCACGTCATTTATCTTTGCGATTAAAATAAGTTCCATAATTTGCGCTGATAACCTCGCGGGGTGCGTATTCCTTGGATCGATTTATTTTCCCCGATGAATAAAAGACGTCGTTTGCTCGCGAAGCATACGTATACGAGAAACGGTTGCATTCGTTTCGCGCATTGGTTACCTACACGCCACACAATGTCGAACAACGGTCGATCAATGAAACCTATGGTTACGCGTAGGATCACGTACGCGTTGTCGCGGGCACGTGACGACGACGACGTTTACCGGTCGCATCGAGTTACAAGTCCCCGAGGTAATGGCTCGTACGTTATCCAACACCTCGCACTTGGTTCTCTCCTCCATAGTCAGGGAATTTCTCCTTCGTCAGTTGTGCGACAGTCGATGTAACTGGTGGCGATTATTGCGAAATTCGATTACGCGACTTGCCCTAAAATATCTGGCGTGGTGCAACACGACATGACTAAATTTTCGATTTTTGAAAATTGTATTGTCTGCATCTTGTGTTTCCACCTAAATAATTATTTTGAAACTATTCACACGAAGAATAAAAATGTCATTTTTTTAAATTCTCTTTTTTATTCTTACTTATTTCCTTTAATAGTATAATTTTACGAATTTTGCTTAACTTGGAAAGATGGGGAAAGGTCGAAGGTTGGCTACCAGACGCATCGGTGTTCGCGATAACTTTAAATTGCGGCAGATTAGAATGCGACGGCGAGAATAACGGAATACAGGTGGAGCTACGAAAATACAGGCAGATTGCAGTGTATTCATAGAGCGGATTTTCCGCGACACTTTGGTGCGGCATCCGCGCCATAAACGTGGTAACAAGATCATCAACAAGATCCTAGAAATGACGTGCGAAAGCTGAAGTTTCTCCGCCTCGGAATACACGGAACACCTCACTCCCAGCGAGAAACGCATTATCTCAGTTTTAACGAGTCTGTCGTGTAAATGCGAAACGCTACGGAAGATAGTTCACAAAATTGCGCGAGACTTGGTGGCAGTCTACATCCTACATCGTGTGCCGACCGCATCTTCGGTATCTCGACTAGAGTTAATAAGTTTCAGTTTGTTTTACTATACGTATGCTGCGCGTAGAGTTGGCGGTAGTTAAATTAAAGCTGTAAGATATAGATTACGTTGCCAAATTATAATTAGTCCTATAACAAACACGGTATAAATTTGAGTTAACTATTAACTATCGGCAGAATACGGAAGTAGTGGGTAATGACACAAAATTTAATTCGATGCGCTTCCCCGAATTTTATTGTAATTAACGGGGTGCGATTCGCCCAGGGTAATAATAAACTCGCGAACCTCTCGTTAACATGTTTACAGCGCGCACGATGCCGCATCCATAATACAGAGGAGAAGTTTGAAATTTAATTCTAATAGAGCGTGCCTCCCCATCGTATTAACGTAGCGATTTTTTTCCACGATTGTGAATATTCACACGGCGTTCATGTGAATATTCAGCATTCGGAATCGATCGTGCTGTAAAAACGCAGAAATGTAAACGCGTCGCTGTAAACGTGGATTACGAGCCGTGGTGTGCCGCGTATATACGTCTCTCTTTCTCGAAACGAAAATACAAATCGCGCCAGTTCGACCGTGTGTTCTGACCCACTTTCGCGAAATATCGTCTTTGCGTTCGCGGACGCGGACGGGGCAACGGAATCGAGAATCTCCCGCGATTCGATTATCGCGAACTGTCGGTCGGCACGGTAACGATAACTGAACGAGCTACGATTACAACGATTTACGGCTCGGCAGTGCCGGAGGTGCGGAGGGATTTATTGCAATTTATTGCGGACACCTGCGAAATAGCCTATGGCATTCTCCGCCATACGGCCGGTAAATGGAAAGGATGGAATTTTGCGTTGCGCGCCCGCATAAAGCTGACGAGCGGTCCTGTCGTCTCTCCAGCTCCGGAGTCACCTCTTTCGCGGATTCGCGCGAAAGCGAACAGCAAACGCGCCGTGTTTCATTGATACGCAAACGCGTTGTTCAATATTGACGATGATAAAATATTACGATGCTCTCGTATCGGGTATCTCAGATACCCTCAACGATACCGTCAGCCGCGCGTGCCGTATTTGCGGAGCGTCTTCCGTCGCTTTTTCAATATTTGCATTTCCGCCGTTTGTACATCCGCTCGCGCGTGCAATGCGCCCGTGCCTTTAATTCCCCGCAAAACTCTTTCGCGACATTAACACAAAGTATATATTTTCATTCCCAACAAAGGGCGAGCTATTTGAAGTATAAATAGATCGGGGAAAATATCCGCGAGCCAGGCCCCGCAAATGGTGAAATGCGCGTGGAGTTATCTCAAAATCAAATGGATCGTCGGGCCATCCGCGCCGTGTGGACGCGCATAATGCACAAACAGCGGACAGATTTAGACGGCTTCGTCGCGATATCTATCGAGGGGCTATTGAGAATTCAATTTCCACTCGAGTCTCGAATCCGCGGTAGCATTAATCCTGGTAATAGGGTGCCATTTTTCATAACGCGGATTAGCAGGAGGATGGAGGATGCTTTATGTTCACTTTACACTCATCCCTTTAAATTTGCGGATTACGATGTCTTTTATTCGCGCAAATGGAACTGAATATTTAAATAAGTTTTTATATTTCGATGAGAGATACTGCACGAGAAGATGAAAATTACAAATTATTACGTCCATAATTTCCTGCCTTTTTAAAAAAAATTGTTGAAACTGTAAAAAAAATAACGCACGAATTATGAAAGTTTATAAATCTAAAAATTTCGACATATACCGAGAATAATTTTATGTGCGATAAGTATCTATGTAAAAGAGAACGTAGAGTTATTATCATATAAAGAGAAAAATGTTTTAACGAAGTCGACACACACCGAGTTAGTTGTGTCTTTATATTCCGCTTTACACTTGGCGCAAATTACTCTTTTACAGCCACGTTCCCCTCATATGCATCTCATACAACCGCGTTGTATATACATTTTGTCGTTTTATTGTAGCTTGAAGGAACTATCAAGCGACGGGCTAGCAACGTTAATTACTACTTTCTTTATTAAAGTGGAGATTAAAAGCGGGGTACGAGCGTAGCGCGTCAAAAGGATTAATAAACAATTTCCTCGAATTTTTAACAGACGCGCGTAATGAGAACACGTGAAAAAGGAAGATTCAGAATTTAAAATGTCTTGTCGGCTCCTTTAATCCACGCGGTAAAATCCCGAAGTGCGACTTCGCGAACGGAAATTACGACGCGCGGAGCATCCTTTTTGTTGCTGAGCGCGAACGTTGGTTGTCGCCCGGGATAAAGGGAAATTCGTTGAACCGAGAGCGAACTATTTTCTAGCGCGAGGAAACTGGAGGAAAGAGTTCAACGCCCGCGGTGAGAATGAAAAAGGGGATGAAAGTCGACGAATCGTTCCCAAGAAGTGATTAAATTGTATTGCAACGTCGCGCCCGGCCCGTCCGCACCCCGTCGGAGGATTCATTCTTCGCGGATAATCGGTCGCGCTATTAAGAAGTTAACGTCGATTATGCCGATTTTGCGGAGTCGCGAATGAGCGGCGAGTCTGTCGCGTCACGATGCATTAGCATAATCGAATCCCGAGCGCCGCGATTGGCCATTGCGAGGCGACGACCTCTTTTCCTCGCGCTCAACGCAGCATCCAATCCGCGATATCGAACGAAGCGTCGTCCTATTATCGCGAAAGAGATGCGATTTACCGGAAGACGAAATTTATTAAGCTTCTCAAATGGAATAATAATTATTAACTCCAGACATATAATTGACCGAAGCGTTATAGGCGAGCGAATGTATGCCGCGCGTTCCTCGCTTAAAACTCTCGCCGAAACTAAAGCCCGTAATTATCCGTGTAAAATCCGATTGGTGCAAAACTGTTGAGTTAAGCGTGTGTGCCGGGGGGAGGGGGGAGAAAAGTTTTCGAGCGGTAATCCGACGAATGGTAATTCGTTCCATTCGCAAGCGCGTTTGAGCAGGAACGTGATTAGAGTCTCGGAAATTTATTCGCCCAGCACGATTTCGTTTACTCGTTTAGAGCAGGTCCTCCCCTCGTGTACGAGAGAGTGAGGAACGAAGACCCGCGGATGGCTCGCGTTCCGCGTGAAAAGTATAACGGACGCTTTAAATTCGCGCGCGCATCCCTCAGTCTCTTGCCAGCGGCGGATACCGAGAAAAAGTTGCGATTCCCGGCACGTTTCGGCCGTCCGGAGCTACCCCTTCCTCTTCCCTCCGCCCACCCCTCTGAGAATTCACGTCGAGGTTGTAAAGTCCTAATGACGAGAGCCAACAGTCTCTCGAATGGAAGCGGGATGAAAAGAGAAGACGCGAGAGTGCCGACTCATCGGGGGAATCGGCGAACGTGGGTCAAACGGCGAGCCTCCGACATAATTTTTTCATAGAGACTCGGTCGTTCATAGAAATCGCATTTTCGAGCCCCACGAGACACGACTCCACACGGTGTTCCGCCGCGTCGCGCTGCGCAGTTCGATGTGTAATATCCGTGTAATTTCTGCCAGCTCAATTTTCATTTGCCATTTGTGTGCGGAAATGAGTCTCGCGGCTAGTCACACGTGACGATTGACACGGGCCGCTGCCGCTGATGATGCTTCTCGCGCTGCCTTGCTAATATCGATGGTATCGCTGAAACCGGACGTCCGCGCGCGCGCGCTGCATCGCAGTGTTATAAACGCGAAAAAAAAGGGGATCTGAAAAAGTGAGAGATGTTACTTGCAATAGCAATAACATCCTTTCGAAGAAAGCAATCTCGTTTCGTCCAGTTATACTAGTTTCTCTTTTAGCGTTACGTTATACAAGTCGGGCGACAACGAATTGCATAGAGCGCTCCAGAGCACTTGATTCTAATTTTAACACTGGAACTACCAAAGATTAAGCTATTTCTATCAAAGGGGTCAAAATAAAAGGAAATAAAAAAGAAAAAAAAAACAAAATAAAATTAATTGTCTGTGTATTTGGTAAAAATCGGAAAAAATTCAGATGTTTTAAAAATAAATATCTAATAATTATGTGTTAAAAAATGTCAAACGAGTCATTTTGACTACCTCCTTGGTAGTTCTAGTGTTAATGATACATTCTTTAACAAATTAATCTTTTGGTATTAATTAATTTGTTCTTACGTAGGATTTTTAAAAAGATACTTATAAATTGCGACTTTTAAATAATTTTGCGATTAAAGTTTAAATTTAGAATTAATGTCTTCATCAACGTAAATGTGAAGAGGTATGTACATATTTGAAATAAGAAAATTCTAAAATTTTCTCTGACGGTTTTTGCGGAAGTGTTCTTTTTATCGCGGTTGAAATGTTATGATATTAACGTTTGAGCTTTTCGAGAAATATGCTTCTTTACATTCAACTCTCTTACTATTCTGTCAGAGATCCTTTTTACTGTTTGAGCGTGTTAGTCTTTTCTACACACCGAATTACGAGCGCAATATTAATTTTACATTCTCAACAAGAAGCGTGTACCAACGGACAGAGAATTATACTTAAACGTCGCACCCCTAGGCATCGTCACTTCATCTAAACGGGCCGAAGGATAAGACAAGAACAGGCGTCTGATAATTAGACGCTTCTACCCGGCTGCGAAGTAATTAAGTAGCGATTAAACCGTCGACTGTCAATTAATAGCGCGAAGCGACACCGAGGCCGAGGATTCGAAGCAAAAGGACGCGACTGAGCAAGCCGACGTTAGACGGGGGGGTCGAGGGAGAAGCGGAGAGAACGACAGTGAGAAAGGGGGAGAGCGGAGTCTTGTTCCTGCTGCGTGCAATCCGAGCGGAAGATCTCGTTACGTCGGTTTTGCCCGTTTTTGCAACAACAGAACAGGCTGGGCCGAGTCTCGCGCGTGCGAATGGAACGGAATGGGCGCGAATTTCCTCGCGAGAGCACGTTCCACGAGGTCGCGCTCTCTCCTCTCTCTCTCTCTCTCTTTCTCTCTCCGGTAACTGGTATAACTGGCCGACCACGCGGCTCTTGGTACAATGCAATGCCATCGCCATAGCCGCCGCGCGGAATGACAATACACGTCGCTCTTTCGGTTTAATTAAAGGCATAGTTCGCCAAATGTTGCCGTCGCTGCCACCGCCGTCGACCACCCCAGTTACCCGGCCCCCTGTATCGCTGACTCCCGTTCCTATCTCGAAGCAACATATATACGTGAGCGAGGAACGTATGCGTTGCTTAATGGAGCGGCGCGTCCGCGTTCTGTAATGGTACGACACTTTGCACTCGCGACGGTACGGCATGCTAAATAGCATTATCGTCGGGTCCAAGAGTCGAATACAGCCGGGGACCAGAGGGTAAATCGGTGATGGAAGTTAAAATCTCCTGTCCCTTAGGAAGTATGGTGACCGGGGGTGAGAATAATGATGACACTTTCCGGCTTACTAAGAGAGTTACTGCAGAGTACAGAAATAATTAATAGAGAAGTAAGCGCGGAAGCGAGCCTAGTACTGCAGCAGCAACGTGACGTCGAAGAGAATCCCATCATTCTCATTTATACCTCTTAAATCGAAAATTTTTAGGAGCAGCAAAAAGTGACTTGATAGTTTTTGTCGTGATGAATCGATTTAATGAAGCTACAAAAAATTCCGTTCTCTACTTGTATAATTTCTGAGTTTCGAAGTTAAGCTTCTGGTTCATAATCTCATTCAATTGTTGTTAATACAGCCATTATTATGCGAATGTGGCATGACCGCCGCGGATCTGGACAATCCTACGCCGAGCCACGCCTTAGGTGAAAATTACACCAAGTCCCCGTGGCGCAATGCTAGCGGGCCTGGCGAGACTGTTATATGAGAAGCTATTACAAGTGCACAAGTTGCTCTTGCCCCGGAAGTAAAATGAAGACCATGATTTAGCCGGAGAGCACCTCTCGGATCCTTTCACGAGATTCTCGCGCCACAGGAGACACTAAGCGGTCGTCTAATTCGAAAATGAGCGGTCTACGCACGAGGTCCTCATACGCGCGAGAGATCTTTACATTCCCCAGATGCCGGGAGATTATCTAATTATCAATTTAGCGAGGCGTCTGCATGCGCGAGCGCGCAGACAACCGTCTAATTTCTACGATAGTAAAACAGTTCTATCTCGGGAAGGTTCTTGTCGACCCTCGCGTATGCGGTGCTCTTGAATACTAGTCGTAAACAATTGTCTCACGGCGCAGTCAGTCTCTGGACGCGTACAATAAAATGAGCAGCCGTACGTCGTGACGGGAAATGATGATGGTACGACTTTGCTATTTTCCTTTTCACGAATTCACGCGATTCGATCTCTCTTGGAAATGCATTTACATCTGAAAGAAGAAGGCGGAACCGCGCCGGGGCCAACGAAGCGGTAGATTACCAAGACCGTGCGACGCCGTTTCACGCCCGTTGCCGTATATCTGTAAAGAAGTCGCCTTTACGTATTACTGCAAGAGCCTTTGACGTTATACTGTAGAGAGATATCAAGCGACACTGCAATCGAGTTCTCGAATTTTGATGAAAGATTTGTATTGGACTTAGCCTCACGGAAGGAAACGAAAAAGGGTGGAGGAATATTTTACAATATGTCTCTCTCTGATATTGCATTTTTTATCTTATTAAATACAGATTTACAGAAAAGATAAATATACCTAAATTTGAGTCAATAGTTTCTCTGTTACGACTATATTTTAAATAAAAAGGAATGTGGCATATATTTAAGAAATCTTCCAATATATTTTAATGCATCAGAGATAGATAGGTATTCTGTAACGTCACGTGCTTCGACAGCGCTCGTCTCTCACTGAATCGCAACACGATGGAAGTTATCGGGCGTTTCGAAAAAGATGTTCTCAGTCGGATAAAATGAAAGCACAAAAAGTTACGATAGAAGTGGAAGAAGGCGATGGAGGGACTGAGCGAAAAGAGCGGCCGATCGTTCTTATGCAAAGTGCGAATCGAGCGACGAATTTGCAGCTCGCCATCTGCGGTTCCGCCCTCTGTTCCTCCATGTACATTTTCTCGTCCGGCGGAAGTCAGCCTGGCGTTTTTCATTCGGCGACATCGACTTTCGCCCACTTTCTTTTGAACGCGGCGCTCTTCTTCTTAGTGCTCGAGTCAAAGGCAAGTCGCTATCGGAGCTCTCGGAGCGAATTTTCGAGGCCGCGCATAAAGCGGAGGATAGAGCTTTACGACCAGCGAAAAGAGAGACAGGGGGAGGAGGATGAGGGTGAAGAGGAAGCGGCGGAAGACCGAGAGAGGAAGTGAGGAAGAGAACCAATGCGCGGAGATCCACTCGGCTCTATTCAAAAGGGGGGATTCACTGCCACCATCGCCGCCGCCGCGCCGCCGCCGCCGCCGTCGCGTCTGTGGGATGCGATGATGAAGTTATTCCGTCCTCCCTCCCTCAGGAAATGACGTCAGATCTCGATGTAATAAACACGAATATAAGTGGTTCCTGCGGCCAGTTCCGACAGTAATGCAGGCCGACTTGATCGAATCGCGACGGAACAGGAAACTCGAGGTGAACGGCAACAAGGCGGCGTCGGCCTTACCGAATAAATAGGCGTCGACGTCCGACGTCTTCGAAAGTCCCCCGGCACGACGCCGTTATAAATCTTGATGTAACTCACTGCGTCGCGCGCGTCGAGACAGATAAATTCGCGCTCGTCGCAAATTCCACGGGAGTACCATTAATTCCATGGCAGATCTGAGAAAAGGACTGCGAAGTATTCTACTCTTGTAGCTTTTATTGAACTGTGGTTTTTGCTTATAATAATTTTTATTAATTAATTAATTATTTTATTTTATAGAAGAATAATTTAATAACCTTCATTAATCTCTAAGCAACATTTATTGAAGTTTTACGATCGTTGATGAAATATCTATTTCTATTTATAATTACAACTTTATAAGTCATTAACAGGATTTTTAGATTTAAGTATGAACTCGTTATAAGTTTGCGAGAGAAGAAATGATTAAAATACAGATCTAATGGATTTCCGCGGTAGTAATTTTCACCGTGCGTTCGTAGCCACGCAAGAAAGAGCGAGCGCCGCGCCGTCTTGAGAGGCACGAAACACTGCAAGAAGGGAATAAAGTGCTGGTGCACACTTCTCCCTCGGGACGACTTTTTCGTCGGCGCTAAACCATTTCGTAGAGGGACGAGGGTACAGACCACCGTTTACTATATCCGCGGACTAATTTTCCGTCTTGCATCATGTCTCGCGAACACATAGCTCAAGCTGTTCAAGGGGTGGCTTCAGCTACGCTGGCGGGGCGCGTGAGAGCGACCGGAAGAAGGAGCGGCAAACCTCGAGAGCCGTTCTTCACAAAGCGACGAAGAAGGAGAGCGCAACAATTATAAACACGGTAGCAATTACGGAGAGCTCGGGGTGCGTGTGTGCGCTCTCTCTCTCTCTCTCTCTTTCTCTTTCTCTCTCGGTGAACCACGACACAGTTGTCGTGACCGCAACCACGGAAGAAGCCGACGGTGCTCTTCACCGCTACTAGCGAACCTCGAACACCTACCCTCTCCCGGCACCTCCGGCGCGCGGAGTACTTTTCACCACCCTCGCAATTGAGCTGGCGTGCACGAGTGTGTCCGCGCTAAAACCGTGAGTGGCTTCTCGGCCGCATCACGTGTGGAACTCGAGAGTTTATTTCTACCCTTTTCCGCGTAGTACCATTATGCGCACTTGGGAGTTACATCCTGCGAGGAAGGCGGAGTCGCGGGAATAAAGGTCGCGGATGGCGATCGAGCGCGTAAACTTTAACGCGACGTTCTCGCGACGACCGCAGCGTAATTTGTACCCACCACGTCGCGGATGTGAGGAACAAACGAATTTGTCACTCGTTGCTCTTGTCAGGTATATATAACTACGTTCTCTGTTACGGTCTAGTTTCGTTACGGTTACGTCACGGTCGCAATACAGTTTGATGAGATTTATGTGAAAATATATTTTAGTGTCGGGATTTCGTAATTTCTTTATCGCAATTACTGTTGGCATATTGCGGCACATTGCGTATAAAGTACACATCTGTCATATTTGTGTACTTTATATCGTTCACAATACATTATATTTACGATTTAATGATACTTTGTGTAATGATAATTATATATATATATTGTCTCGCGCTTGAGGGAATCCGTTTCAGAGCATGCAATAACTATGTACCATTACATTATGATGTAATATCTGTTTTATCGTACTTTATTGCAGTATTAACGGACGCGTTATAATTGAAAGGTTTTATAATTTCAAAACTTATTTTAAAGCAAAATTATTTGAATCGATTAAAAAACATCTCGAATAATGATTACCTGCGTCAATTTCACGTATCAATTGCTATTTTAGAATCGAATGCTATCTCGCACAGCTCTACTTAACGCACTTCAAGCCCTTCAGTTCGAAAGACAGCCACAATATCGACAAATGGACAGTCGAAAAATTCTGTGTGGAAAAAACGAGGAATGTTTCGGCTGTTTTTCATCGGAAAAAAGCGAACATCGTCGCGCTGTTTAGACAGATCTGTTATTCTCGGTGCACCGATTGGCTGCACGTCAATGCGTCGAGTAAGCCGATGCGAATTGTCGATCAGATACCTATGCGTCGACGATCAATGTTCAAAAATCGTGGGTTTCACTCGAGTCACTTTTTATTCCTCGCGTATTTATTGGTCACTTCAGTTTCTCAACGTGCGCAGACTAATATAAATGCGAGTACACATCGGAAATGATCAAGATCATTTTGAAGCCCCTTGCGGAACAAGACTTGAAAAATTTCTGTGTAGACACCATGTCTCAGAGCTATGGGACTATCTACAAATTTCTATCACATTTGCTGTCAATTTAAAGTTTGTCTTTCTTTGACAGAAATATCGAGACAATAAATATCTCTGAGTTATAAATGGTTATAGAGATAGAGAAAAGATAACTTACTTTTCTATACTTTAGATTACCTTTTCTAGAATCGTATCTTATCTGATGTCTTAATTCGAAGTGTCGCAAGAAAAAGTAACTTGTAAAAATTATATCTAATTAAGATATTGTTAAGGAAACTTGAATTTCTATTTGCCAGAAAACTTGTACTTAAAGAGAACGATGGAAGTTTTGGAATATGTTGTACGGTAGACAATTTGCATAAACTGAGAATAACAAGAAGCACGTGGAAAAATGATTCCCCGTAAAACTTTAAGCGGTTAAACTTCTTCGCGCCCGCCTCTTCCCCTTTGTCCGTGATTCTTTGTGGTCGCGGTGATGAAGATAGTCTTAAATCGGCTCTGATGGAACCACCGCATCACATAGACACGCGATGCGGTCACATCACATTCGTACACGGTAAACAGCGTGGAAAACGAGAAAAATGAAATGCGCGACTCGGAAACAAATCGGACGTCAATTCCCCACGGGCATCGAAAAGCCGCCGAATGCATCGAAATCTTTCGATCGAAATTTCAATAATCACCGTTCTTCCAATGACAGAGTCAGGGGAAGGGAAGGAGAAGGCAAGCCAATGCGGAATTGATCGGTATTGACAACAAGTAGGTAGTACGTATGGATACGCTGTACGTACATACAATGTATCTCGTTCGGCTCTTTGTGCTCCGTCATTCCTCGCCATTCCCCGGAGCTTCGTATGAGAATTTGATAAGGCGCCAACACGATGGTGATACTCGAAACACAACCTGTGCTCACGAGTTCACCGTTAAAGTATCGTTGTTCGCGAGATAAGGGAAGACCGAGATTCGACGATGAAATACAGTGATGTTACTTTATAACGTTGAAAAATGCATGTTCTATTTTACTTAGGAAGATTATTATATTATCATTTTTGCATAATATGTAATCGAGTCGCGAGTAACATGATAATATCCAATTTGAAAAGTATCCGTATGAAACCACAGAGATTATAACGTTAAATGTTAATTGTATTACGATTGGCTGTGATTTAACGTAGCGCTGAGAGAACTAGATAGATCTAGGCTACGAAGAGAGAAAGTTTCAGAGAACAAAAAGAGAATTTAACGTGACGGATTAATACTACATGCCTTAATACTCAAGCCTCTTTCTCTTTTCTCGCAACTCGTTTCGTTTTCTTTCCCGCAGCCGCGCGAAAGCAAGACAGGATTGGTAAAATGAATCGTATCGCCTCGAGGAAACGTATTTCTCATATTTTATTCCTGCTGCTTTTTACCTCACGGTCGCCTTTTTTCATCACGGTTTGATTTGAACCTCCTCCCCCCTGAAGTTGCGGGCGGGGCACGCATATAGCCTGTAGCTGTTCTAACCCGGAGAGCGCGGGAATTACAGGGGAGAGAAAGAAATGTGAGAAAATTTGCGCGTCTCCCGTCTCCGGAATGATGAATGAGCCGCTTTATCCATTCTGCTCTCAGATATCGTTCTGACTATTAAAAGAAAAGAGACACGCGAAATTCAACGCGGCGAACGTGACGAAGCCCTCCTTATTTCGTTTGCGATTCCGCGCGTACGCCCGCGCGTGTCTGCCGCTGTTGTTTGTTGCTGACTCTCGGCTTAAAATATTCATCGTCGCTGTATGATTTAAAATTTAAATAATGCAAGGACGCGTTTGTGGTGAAAGCGAGCCTTGGGCAGGCTGCGTTTCGGTCTCTCGCTGTTGCAAATCGTTTACATAAAAAAAAAATTTGTTATAAAATTTTTCCGTGCGACACGTCTGTCCCCTCCCTAACAATATCTCTTCTTAGGGTTCGACGACCTCGTTCGGTCTCTTTTGCGGCAGGTATCGAATCGATAACGGACGGATAATCCAATACGGATACAAGGTACCCTCGAAGAGAATGGAAAGGTATCACGGAGAAAAGTCTGTGTACGGCTAATTTCGTGTGGCCGTGTATGTACCGGTATCCGGCCAAAGTTATTAAGGCTCACCGATCTCGCCGCCGTAAATCTCGAAGAAACGGACGGCGAACCCCGACACGGAAAACACAATTTTCCGACAATATGCTTTTCTAGCGGACGAGAGGCAATCAAGCGTCACTTAAGAGCACGATCGTCCGTTTTATGATCTCGCGGCGAGTTCCACTTCGGACGGCGAGATTGAACAAATCTGCGAAAACCTGGCCACCGCCTATCAATTCGCGATATTTCCCTTCGCCATCCCGCCACGGGATCATGTTTTCTTCGAAACGCATTTCGTAATTTCGTTACACGTTCGTTTACAGCGCTTGTCGAACGCGTTATAGTTGAGCGATTCCCGTGTATCCCCGCATCCAAATTTATTACCTGTATCAGCAATGCAAATGTAGACATAGTGGCGGCTGTACACATACATACATGTAACATATATATATATATATATATATGTATAACATATAATATGTAATACGCGTCATACAATATATGTATTTATATTTATTGACTAAAACTCGCCAATGCAAATGGAGACTCACATGCATCCGGTTAACGTATGTCTGTACGTACATGTATATCATATTCACGGTCTAATTCAAAATTTATTCATATAGGATAATCTTGTGGAAACGGATAGATACGTATCCGGGCGCAATGTATATTTGAATATTTATATACAATGGGTCTAGGATATTAATTGCAATGTGTGTTTTAGCTGAGTTTGCACAGTTACGCCCGCGTCAAGGGTGAAATTTGACGTGCGGGTTGAGATCTCTCTGCGCGGGAATCATCTATTTATCTTCATATGCTTGTAAATTTCGCTTCCACGTTATTTCGGTGAAAGTCACTTTTGCAACTAATCATCTCGTTACCGCCGACGTGTACCTGACGAGTTATTGAATCAGGAATAAATCGATAATTGTTTTATAATTGCGAGTCTATCTCGCCGAGGAAGGACGATCCGCGGTACGCGGTTTAGATTAGATAAATGAAGAGCCCGAACGCAGGAGCACCTATTCTGAAACCGGCAAGTGAGACAGAAAGGTGTAACGAGAGTAGTTTACTGCTTAATCGGAGTTTCTCTCGAGCGGATTCTCCAACTACTCCAATTAACCCGCCGTAAAATCCGATTGTGAATAGGATTTGTGAATGATATCAAGGATAAATTCGGTTGCGATATCGATTAACCGTCAAGAACGCGACAGTGAGTTAAGGAGCCCTTTAATAGCGCTTTCTAAAGATTCATGCTGTTAATTACAGCGCAGCCACCGTACGAAGAAGACAATTGTAACGCTAACTGTGGAATCGTTCCTACAGATGGTTTAAATGTGACCGGACTTAAATTCCCACAAAGATATCGATTCCGCCGATCGCAAGCAAATAAAATGTAATGTACGGATACGATAGGTACGTACCATCCGTGTTTAAGCACGGTCAGCAAACGTTTAATGTGAGATTGATCGACGGGACGCAGTTTGCGCTGCGGAGAGAAGTGCTACGGTCGTTCAGGGTCCCGCGCAGGAAGCGGCCGAGGGCCTTGATGGGCGTCGTTATGCCTTTGTGAATGGCTATGAGACAAATTACATTGTGGGCGGCACGGGGAATAGGTGCGGGGAATATTTTTATAAGTGCGAGAGCTCCTCTTAACTGAGGAGAAAAACAAAGGTCTGAACGCCGACCCACGCCTAGAAGACGCGAGTATTTAGAATCGTTGTATTAATTTATTTATTTCCCTTTTTCAACTTTCTTTCGCGGATATAATCAACCGTTTATCTGTTGCAATTAAAATTGATTCTTCCTCCTTAATATATGTATTATACTTTGCCTTTCTCTGCGAAAGAATTGGGATAACATCGGATTTATATGGCTCGAGATAAAGCCGGAAGAAGGGAATGTTATGAATTAGGTGCGACAGCCTGAAGGCAATAGCAATCTTCGACTATATATCATCTAATATTTCATCACGAGCAAACTATGAGAAATTCTCGTAAAGCGTATTCCAAGATCTCGGAGCACGACGACAATTTATGTAAGAAATATTTCGCTCGCCTGTCAATCATCTTACTACATTTTCTGACAGACACTCAAATAAATGCTCTGAGAACGAATTTTTCCAAATAAAGTGTACAAGCTATTGTTATTTTATTGTCATACGTTTGCTTACATTATCATGTTTTCAAGTGCATTAATAACATTTGTTACATTCGCTATCTTCTCGCCGTGTAAATTGGCTCCTCGTCGAACTCGTATTTGTACTTGCCGAAGGGTTGATGGTTGTGGATATTGTTCGCCGCCAAATAAGCGTATACGCGAGGGTTTCGCGGTCCAGGCACGTAACGCCCGTATCGGGACAGAATGAGGGCTAGAACGGGATTGGGCGGCGGATGTACCTTGCTATTGTAGCCATCGTCGTTTAGAGTATGGCTCAGGAAGCGATCGAGAGCCTTGATGATTGCCGTTATGTCTTGCGGCCCTCGACGGTAATACGACGCTGTCTCAATTTTTCCACGATACGGCAGTTTATCGTCATACGGCTCGTTCGTCAGGTATCTGTCGAGTACATCGACATCTTGATACGCCAATCGTCGAGGTACGTGGGGTTGATATTCCCGGATACCTCGAGGTCCCGATAACGTCGTCGTCGTCATCGTCGTCGTCGCCATCGTCGTCGGCGCTTGCGGCAGAGGCGACGGAGATGCGTTTGGCACTTTCGCCGAAAGCCAAACGTCGTCCTGGTGAATTTCCGTAGGGAACCTTCGAGTATCGAAGAAGAAGATATAGTATAATATGCGCATTTTTTTTTGCGAGAGAGATACCACCGCAAGAGTCTTCGTCTCAAAATGAGAATAGTCGACATGTATTTTAAAATTATGTCCATATAGATGTTTTAGAATCGAAATAATTTTCAGTTATATTTTTCAATACAATATTCAAATTTATAAATTTTACTTAAGGTTTTCTCCTTAAGAAACTCATTGTTGAAAATTGGAGCTTTCTGATAAATAATCTTCGACTTTTTTGCTGAGAAAAATCGATGATAGAGTAATCAAAGAATTCTGTTGAAGTTTTACGCAAGATTTTCAAAGTGCCATCCATATAAATGACGAGTATTTTTTGTATAAATATATTCATTACTTTTTTTCTTCTTCCACACATTTTCGTAATTTAAAAAGCGAAATGACAATTTTAATACCTTTGAGGACCCGTTTGCGATTTCTGCCTGTGATTGCTTGAAGTCGACGCGGATTGAAGTCCCATTGGACGCGCTATCGGTAGATCTTTGGAGGATGCTAATTTCTCCAGATCGTTGCCGATCGCGTGATGATCATCGTATTGATGATTTGGATGTTTCGGAAACGGAGCGCTCGTAACCGACAGATAACTGTGCCACAAATGCGGTACGTTCGTCGGATCCGAAGATGCCTTAGTCACCAATATGGCATTCGTCAGGCAGACGTGTATCACCTACATTCAGGCAAGGGTATGTCTGTTAGCCGTATTCGCGTCTGTTTTTCGGAAAGGCATTCCTATCGTGCCGCTCCCGCTATACAGCGGCACAACGCCAGACTCGTTTTAAGACCAGGGTCGATGCACCTAAGCACCCTGAGCAAAAATGTACGAGCCGACAGCCAAGTTCACGGCACCGATAGCAAATTTCGTGACTGTCCAATCTTCTACTTCGAGATTCTTATTTCGCGATAAGGGGAACCGTGCTTAACATGAGTATATAGTAAACGTAGTTGGTGTTAGCTTCACATCTCGATTAGCATTATATTAAAACGTATACCATGAAAATTGTGTGTAAAATTACATTAACAATAAGTGTAAAATCACTCATTTATAACGAAAATGTATATAATTATTATTTATATATATATAATTATCACAAAACGGAAGATATACGTCATCACAATGTGAGATATACATTTTCGTTAAATCACATGATTTTTATTTGCTGTTCATCTAACTTCACATACTTTACAATGTATTTTACGGCGCACAACATTGTTACTTTATTTTATTTAAAACAATTATATATTTACTCTTGTATATTATCACTACGCGCAGTTTCGTGAACTAAACGCATCGCGAAACGCGACAACTTGGATGTTTCGGAACTCTCGTTACCAGACAGACAATGCCGATTTTCTTGGCAACCGCCATCCTCCTCCTATTTCGTAAAAAGGACTAAAACGGCGGCACGCACTTCGCGTGCCATTTATACAGCGTGCCGTCGCGTCTGCTTAAGAGCCAAGTCTTGTCCTGGCCAGGAAATGCGTAGAGCGACGTTATTCCCGTCTCTGTTCTTTACACGATGATTTCTACACTTTCCCCCCTTTTCTGTGTCAAGACCGGTATACGCGCCATTCACGCGAATTGCGAAGCATTATTAGGAACTTTCCTTTTGTCTCCGAGAAGACACAGTCGCGAGTCGAATTCTGCGTGACGAATAACTCCTGTTTCATTTAAATTTCTTTTGCCGGTTCGTTTTATATTGTCGAACAGCTTTTGTCATGCGAATTGCGGATGCACTTTCGAATTTAGAGTCGAAAGTATTTTTCATCGTTTGGAGGAATACGTTTTTTTACGCAGAAAAAGAAAACTAAAATTAGAATCAATATCGAAGCATTAATGATTGTTAATAAACGTTGTATTTAGTCGTAAAAGTCAACAGAACGAAATATTTGCTGCGAGAAAAATTACATGAGTCAGTCGTCGAATAATTTATCCATATAATTTTGCAATAATCGTGCGACAAATAAAAAATAATCATAAAGATATTAATTTCTGTTTCGTTTAAACGATAAATGGGACCGACAAAATGGCGACTCATTGGATGGTTTCATTTTATTTCATACTCTTCCTCCAGAGTGCACAACGTTACGGTCGATATCTTCTTGTGCTCTCTGAACAGGCAAATGAATGCTGAAGAGACTTCAGAGATCACAAGTGACCCTTGTACGATATGCGATTCCTTGTAATTTCTTCGATCGACTGCTGGTACATGATTCAGAGAGAAGTCTGAGAGTGGATAATGTGGATATGCCCATGATATTGATTTTTTTTGTCTGACAATTGTTAGATCAAAAATACATTGCCCTTAGGGAGAGGGACGATACGATTAATAAAGTGGCAGAATGTTTGCTCATTGCTTTGTCGCACATTGGAATACGATTAGTATAGGAGTGCACAATTAGCAATTTAGCAAATCCACTTAATTAATTAAATAACTATTCGCAATGATATCACGATGACGTCTATCTCGCGAATCGACTTCTTTCCGCGACACTCTTATTAAATGCAAATGATAAACAGAAATTATGAAATATTTAAATAAAAAATTTCTGTGCAATTGTTAATTTACTGTGAATGGTTTAAATAGAATAAAATCTCATATCGCAATTTCTTTTTTTCTGTTTCAGCTGTCTCATTATAACTTGCAAATCAACTTAAAATTCCGAGCTCGGAGTAAGGTACATCGTCAAAAGAAGTCAACGGAATTTAGCGCATATTGTATACATATTTTAATTAAAAAAACTGGAAAATATATTCGATTTAAGACTATTTTACATAGTGTTCAATATTTCATGATTATGGAAATACAAGGCCGGCCTTGCATGTGTTTTTCGTCAGACAAGTTTTTCGTTTCTGATGTCGAAAGCTGTAAAAATTATAATTAAAAATTATAATTAAAAATCTGATGTTTCGATAGTATATATGGGATTTCATTCAAAATGTTAGACACAACGCTTTGTCTTGGAAAAATGGCTCGGCTCTAATTAATATAATTTAATCAATCGACTAAATCAATCGTCACTTCTCTCGTCATGTCTACCAGCCGTACATTCACCAGCCTATAAAAAGCGGATTCAAGGCGTAAATCCCTTTCTAATTGTGAGATGATTAGGCAAAGGTTGGTATCGATTTTACGTGAGTTGAGAGGTTGTCTTCCATTGCCTGGATTGTTAGACATCGGCAATTGCAATGAAGTGCTCGATTATTGTGCCATGCAAAGTTCCACATAATCACCGCATTTGGTTAATTATATACGCAATTGTATAAAAGTATGCATTTTATACATTCAAAAGAACAGAGAAATGAAACTAAATGAGAGAAGGAGATGATATTAGGTGAAAATTATTTTATAAAGCACTAAATATCTTAAGACCCTAATAGCTTATATGTTTTATAACGAGTATATTTTATTCTTTAATTCTTGATTTTTGATAAAAAATTATTTTAGGGCCCTGTGGGACAGAAGACTGTGTTACCCGTTGGAAATGTTTGTTGCATGGCTACGTAAATTAAAGCACATAGTTCGTGCACATAGAGGCGCTAGTGGATGAGTTCCATCAGAGAGAAACCTGATCTGAGAACGGTCACGCCGCG
>NW_020227658.1:86828-140505 GCF_003070985.1 Temnothorax curvispinosus
TAAAAAAATCTTATCTTCGTATATTTTCTTTTGTAATCCTGAATCTTCTAAAGAATCAGAATTAAAAAGAAAAATATACGAAGATAAGATTTTTTTATTGACTGGTAAGATCGATCAAGAACGCAGGATATTGCGTAACGAGGTTCAGGATTTAAAAAGAAATATAAGAGTGATTTGTCGAGTGCGTCCACCAACGCCAAGCCAAGCTCCCTAACTAAAGCTTGGGAGTTTCTTTCGGCGTTTGTGGACGCACTCGACAAATCACTCTTATATTGCCTTTTAAATCCTGAACCTCGTTACGCAATATCCTTGCGTTCTTCATCGAACTTATCGATCTTCAGAGAGCTTGACGACCAATTTCAAATTTAATGTCTCCTCCGAAAGATAGCCCAGTTTTCTCCGCACGAGCCCCAATTGTGCGGGGGGTGCAGTTTAGAATATAAAAATTCCTGTGATCAGGTGGACTCGAACCCGGTTCCTCGGAGTTACGAGTCTGGCGCTTTACCACAAGACCACACTGCCACCCTGCTCAACCATTAAGTGATTTGCCACATGTTCAGCAAGCGGCATTGTATATAAACATATCTTATTAATTCCGGATTACACGAAAATGTAAATGCGTAGGTATACTAACACATCGTCCGTAATTTATAGTGATATAACTTCACAGAGTATTGATAATCAACATCTATATATAATTAACCGATATTTAATATCAATTACAAACTTAAAATTACGAAGCTTACTTTCTAAATCTGAATCAGTGAATAATACTGCTGAATCAGTAACTATTCACTGATTTAGATTTAGAGAGTACATGTGACATATACGCGTTTCGATTTTGTGTAATTCAGTTCACACAAAAATTAGATACATACAACTTAATTATGCATATACAAATTATACATATACAATTTTGTACAATTGACCATTTTCGCGCGACAGAATATATTGTTTTATAGATAATTTAGTGTTATGTTATTACAATTTTACACAGATAAATTTAAATGTCTTAAAATTATAAAAGAAATTAATTTTTGTTCATTGTTGAATCACACCCTCCCGCTTTATCCCTACCTACCCGTATCCTTACTTATTCCTACTTAAGTCCCTTACAATTGTAATATTAATCAAGTTTCTTTTAATTGTCGAAAATTACACTCCCCCATATCCCTATCTACCCGTACTTTTGCTTATTTCGTTTTTTTATCTATCCGATTTTCATCTAATTTTTACCCGTATTCCTACCTACCCGTATCTCTACGTATTATAGTACACCTATAGTATATAGTTACAACCGCGATTACTCGTAATCAGACAAGCGCTCGCAAATTTTAAATCGGGTTTTTAATCGGTTTAAATTACTTAAAAGGATCATTTAAAAGTATTATTGAGAGTTTTATTTATGCGGAATAGAAATGTAATACAAGACACGACACACACAGAAAAATAATCATTCTACAGCCAAGCAGTAAAGCACTTTACTTATTTTATTTTATTTTTTTTAAGTAAGTTTTCTTTCAACTAAAAATATTTTCTTACTAATAGTTTTTAAATATCTTGACACAAGTCAAGAATATTGTTTTGAGTAAATATAATTCTTACAATGACTTTATGGTAGATTTGCGGATTAAGTAAATGGTAAACTTGTATATCCGCAAATCTACCACAAATAAAGTCATTGTAAAAATTACATTTACTCAAAACAGTATTCTTAACTTGTGTCGAGATATTTGAAAACTATTACTAAGAAAATATTCTTGGTTGAAAGAAAACTTACTTAAAAGAAGTAAAATAATATAAGTAAGTGCTTCTCTTGGCTGCAGAATGATTATTTTTCTGTGTAAATATTTTCGTCTCTCTGATTATACGTACAATCGAACGTATATAGATAACCTTACAAGCTTACCTTTACCTGTATTTTTTATACTTTGGTTGATGTGGTACACCAACCAACGTCGATTCTCTTCGTTTTCATTTTTCTGGCTAGAGTATAGTATAAACTCACCTTTTATAGCACCTGGCCGTATTCTGGCTATAACCAGAGATCGGCAGCAAGGAGAAATACTCCTGCTGCTACAGTCAATAAGCGTAAGATTTTACGCTTTCGTATGATGCGCGAGACACGAACGCGTCGCGAAGAGGCCATCACATTAATTAAATTAATTAAATACACAGAAAAAAAGAAGTGTCAAATCAACACTTATATACTTATATGTACGTAAGAATATTTAATCTTGAAATGAGAGAAATTATATTACATTAAATGAAGAAAACTTGCTTGAATAAAGTCATTTATATAATTAAATGAAGTTTTATATACATAGTTTATTCAAAAAAAAATTTTTAATTTAAAAATAAATGAATAAAAATTGCTAGACGCGCTATTCGATAGAATCTAAGGCCATATGCGTATTTTCATCGATTCGAACGGTTTGTTGCTGAATCTCATCTCAAAAGCATGCAGAAACGAGAAATTCAGATAAATGACGTAAGATCCGAAAGGGATAATAAATTTCCCACACAATTAGAATTTATTAAAATTATTTTTAAATAATATAAAATTAATTGGTTGTAAAATAATTATCTAGATTATTAACTAAGGAAAAATCTTCTATTTTATAACAATAAATATATGTATGTATTAGATCTTACGTCATATTACTGCTTTAACTGGTAAAATCCAGTTATCAATTATCTCAATTGATATGTTAATTTATCACTCACCAATCCCGATGCGCAACAGCGGAATTATAACTGCCACGTAGCTATGTTGATTCTGTAACAAACAAATATAAAATTTGTATTAAAACAGTAATTAAAAAACTCAATATTTTAAAACATAATTTATATAGCATCGAACATTTTATTCATTATTTAATTGGATATTTATTTTAATAATTACATATTTCCGAAAATGATATTTACAAGAATCACAATTTTTATAAAAGACTAAATTACTTCTTTTCTTCCAACTATTATTTCTAAATCATGATAAAATAAAAAGGCTCGAGAATAAACAAAAAAAATTACTCTTGCACAAAATAAAAATTAATATTTACCACAAAGTTGCTTCGCTGGCGCCCGATGCCTCTCCCAGGCCTCCTCCTCCTCTCAAGCTATCCTCTCGGGTTGTCAGCTCTCTCGATGCGACACTTTCTGCGTCGTTTTCTTCTAAAGCATATATATAAATGATTTATTATTAAATAATTTTTACGCACATCAAATTTCTTAATCATCATTTAATTAAAAATATATAATTTATTTAAATAAATATACATTTTCCGAAAAAGATCTTTACAAGGCTGAACTTTTATAAAATTTCACAAAGTACTTCTCTCTAATTATTTTTAAATCATGATGAAATAAAACAACTCAAGAATAAAAGAAAGAGAACTGATTTTACACAACATAAAAAATAATATTTACTGTAAACGACGTCACTAGATTGATTCGCGCGATAGATCTTATATGTACAATAGGACGGACAAGGCTTTCGCGAAACACGCGTTCGAACGGATTATCAATTTCCGAGTGCTGAATCTATACTTCGCGATAGCTATTGATTGCTATGAATGTGAAATGCAAAGTTAATGCATGTTACATACTTACCAATTAAATAAGTCGTGCCACTCGTTCGGAGCGGATCCATCTCCGTCTCGTATTCGTCGCATTCTGGAAATCTGGAAAAGCAGAACGTATAAATTAATATAGCGGAGGCGCTTCGTCTCTCGCGCGCGGTTAACTCGCGCCGAAAGCGCCGCGGCGCACGGCGTCACTATACGCGTCCTACTCTCAACTTTACGATCACAAACTTTCCGAACTTCGAAAATTAAATATTATAAACTCGACTGTTATCACGGTTGTTATTCTGCATTCTAGCGAATAGCATATTAATATTTTTGGCAAATATCCTTGATATTCGCGACACTCGAAAGTATACGGTCGTCAGTCGTCACTTTCGCGATTGCTCGCGCGACGCGTCTTCGGTCGTACAAAAGTACCGCGGAATACGTATTTTCAAGAAATATATCAATACCCGAGCTCTAAATCTATACTACGCGATAGATGCTGTAGTTAATATAACGCACGCAAGGTTAATATCTGTTGTACGTACCAATTAAATGAGCCGCGACGCCACTCGTTCCGGAGCCGATCCGTTCCGTGTCAGCCGCCTTCTGGAAATGGAAGGAGAAGGTCATACGTCATCAATATGGCGGAGGGTTCGTTCCCGCGCGGGCAACTTTGTGCACCGAAAGCGCCGCGGCGCGCGGCGCGGCGGCGGCGCTACGCGTCGCACTCTCAACTTCGCGCTCACGAACTTACCGAAAATCATATAATAAACTCGCCTATTAATACGATTGTTATTTTGCATGTTTTCTAACGAATCCAGCGTATTAATATTTTATGCGCGATATTCGCGACCCTCGAAAATGCGACCGTCACTTTCGCGATTGCTCACGCGACGCGCCTTCGGTCGTACGACAAGTACCGCGGAATACGTATTTTCGAGAAATATCAATACCCGAACTCTAAATCTATACTACGCGATAGATGCTGTAGTTAATATAACGCACGCAAGGTTAATATCTGTTGTACGTACCAATTATTGAGCCGCGACGCCACTCGTTCCGGAGCTGATCATCCGTTCCGTCAGTTCCGTGTCAGCCGCCTTCTGGAAATGGAAGGAGAAGGAGAACGTCATACGTCATCAATATGGCGGACGCTTTGCGCGGGCAATTTAAGTGCGCCGAAAGCGCCGCTCCCGCGGTGTTACTACACGTCCCGTTTTTACTTTCGCGTTTATGCGTTTTTCTCATTTTAACAATAAATGCTATACGCTTGCCTCACACAGCAGTCATCATTTTTCCCTTTGTGATCCTGATATAAGTTTAAACATATAGATATAAGTTGATATTGTAGATTTGTAGTTTGATAACTGCAATATTTGCAATATCGTTTAATAATGTAATCGCTTTGTCGAATATTCACACGAAACATCTTCGGCCGAATAGTCTTGCGAAATATGCGTTCTAATAGATCGTCAATGTACGAAGTTGATACGGGTTTTGCTTACTAATTAAACGAATTACGACGCCAGTTGTCCCGAAATCAATTTGTTCCGTGTCCATTACGTTCTATTAATAATGACGAAATATATGAGTATATGCAACTTTGATACGTGACACTGCGTGAGTCAAGTGGATGACTGATAAAAGCGTACAATTTATTATTTATCTTTATTTAAAACAATAAGCTACAATACTAAGATCAGAGAGAACCGAATACATCACACATATAATTATATGAATATATGTGTGTGGCGTGTCAAACGGTCCAATATATATATTTATCGACAGTGCCAGACAATGTGTATGCCAAATAGTTCCAACGTCGAAAATGATTGTGTGTGGCGTATCAGGCAGTCCAGTAAAACGGTATCAAGCAGAACGCCGCGCTGGCGTGGCCGCCTCATGTTTCTCTCTGATTTCGTTAACCTGTGTCTTCCCGCCAAATTTCCATCAGTCTTGTGTTTACATCAGCTTCTATTTATCAGTACTTTTCTGAACTCATATATAGCGTGTTTTGTTATAATTCATTGAAACAATGGATGCTGCTCCTCCACAAGCTGTTCGAGCACATGTGCGAGATGAGGTCGGGGTCAAGTGTCAGAAATTGTTTCAGGATTTCCTGGAGAGGTAATTTCTTTATAGGTTGAATATCTTCAACACTACAAAAGTTTATTTAACTTAATTCGTTTTGTTTGGACTAAAATTGGTAACTAATACTTTCTTAATTGACTTTTTTATCACAGATTTAAGGAATTTGAGGTTGTTAAGTATCTGGAGCCAGCTAAAGAGCTTGTCAGTCCAGAACGCTGTACCCTGGAGGTGTCTTTTGACGATACGGAAGCATTTAATCAAACACTCGCTACAACTATAATTGAAGAATACTACAGGTTGTATAATCAGTAATCACTGTCTTTTTTTACTTAGGAGAAATAAAAATAAGGATCTGTTTGTGTTCTAGAGTATATCCATTTTTATGTCAAGCAGTGAGCAACTTTGTTAAAGATGTGGGAAATTTGCAGAAGGATAAGGAATGTTACGTCAGTTTTACCGAAGTACCTATTAGGCATAAATTAAGAGAATTAAATACATCACTGTTGGGTACTTTGACTCGTATATCTGGACAGGTCGTACGAACGCATCCTGTTCATCCAGAATTGGTCCTTGGCACATTTATTTGTATGGACTGTAACGCATATATTAAAAATGTGGAACAGCAATTTAAGGTATATATAATATAAAGTTTATATATAACATAGGATTTTGATTAACTTTGGTGCAGCTGTTTCTAATTTTCATTGTTTCCAGTTTACAAATCCAACAATCTGCTCTAATCCAGTATGTAGCAATAGACGTCGTTTCCTGTTAGACGTGGATAATTCGGTGTTCGTCGACTTTCAAAAAGTGAGAATTCAAGAAACACAAGCTGAACTTCCTCGAGGCTCTATACCCCGCTCTGTTGAAGTCATTCTGAGATCTGAGATAGTCGAGATGGTACAAGCTGGCGACAGGTAGGTATAAAAATACAGATGTTTTAACGAATGAAATTGTAAACTTTAATAACCTTATTCTTATTTTTACAGATATGATTTTTCAGGAACTCTTATAGTAGTGCCGGATGTAGGGGCATTAACTTTACCGAGTGCCAAGGCAGAAATTGGACCAAGAAATAGAAATAGTGAACAGAGGGAAGGTGTGTCTGGCCTTAAGGCGCTTGGTGTTAGGGAACTGACGTATAAAATGGCATTTCTCGCCTGCAGCCTTACCAATACGAGCGCAAGGGTAGGCAAAATCAACGAGTAGATAAAATATACGCGTCTGTTTTTTTGAAAATATTTATTTTATATTGTTACAGTTTGGAGGAACAGATGCGATGGAAGAAATTTCGCAAGAAGCAATGAAAAAACGAATGACGGAAGCAGAGTGGAATCGTATCTACGAGATGAGTCGCGATAAAAACCTGTACTCAAATATAGTTTCCAGTCTGTTTCCCGCTATACACGGTAACGATGAAATTAAAAAGGGGGTCACGCTGATGTTCTTTGGCGGTGTAGCGAAAACCACGGAGGAGGGCACGTCGCTGAGAGGAGATATCAATGTCTGCATCGTCGGTGATCCCAGTACCGCCAAGTCGCAATTTCTTAAATGTGTAGCCGACCTTTCGCCCAGAGCAGTTTACACGTCTGGAAAAGCGTCAACTGCAGCTGGTTTGACGGCTGCAGTTGTACGAGACGAAGAATCTTCGGACTTTGTCATAGAAGCTGGAGCGTTGATGCTCGCGGATCATGGCATCTGCTGCATTGATGAATTCGATAAAATGGATCCGAAAGATCAAGTCGCGATTCACGAAGCTATGGAACAGCAGACAATTTCAATAACTAAGGTATTTAATATACAGATAATTTTATACACTATACATCTATATAATGTACAGAGAATTTTATGTACTAGAGCTCGCATATGTTTCTAGGCCGGTGTGAGAGCAACTTTAAATGCTCGAACTTCTATACTAGCGGCAGCAAATCCCATCGGTGGACGATATGACAGAAGAAAATCATTACAGCAAAATGTACAATTAACCGCACCTATTATGTCGAGATTTGATTTGTTCTTTGTAGTGCTGGATGAATGTAATGAAATCGTCGATAACGCGATTGCTAAGAGAATCATAGATTTACATTGTGATAACGTGAACGATATTCAAGTCGTGTACCAACAAGATGAGATTATTAGATATATGAATTTTGCTAAACAGTTTAAGCCCATTTTAAGTCAGGTGAGATACATTGGATTAAATTATTTAATGATATCAAATCAGCATTATTGTTCTTACCAAATTTTTGTAGGAAGCTGCTGAGCTTTTAGTCGAAAATTACACAGCTCTCAGACAAAGAACAGGTAGTGGAAGCGGCAAATGGAGGGTCACTGTGAGGCAGTTAGAGAGCATGATTAGATTGTCCGAAGCATTGGCGAAAATAGAATGCATGGACGAAGTGACAGTAAAGCACGTCAAAGAAGCGAAACGATTGTTACAAAAGAGTATAATTACGGTAGAACAGCCTGATGTAGACCTCGAAGAAGGAGTGAACGACGCAAACTTAGGAATGGACATCGATGACCAGCCACCTCCGCTCATGGCAGCATTTGTTGCTGACGGCAACAATGATGCACCGCCTTCAACACGTATGTCTACGTAATTCTTTTATTGCATATAGCGTACCTATTGTCTTTATATACATTTATTTTTATATTTACTTTTATTGATTGTTTAGCGTCTAACGAAACGCCGCACGAACCGTCAAAGAAAAAATTAACTCTATCCTTTGAGGAATATAAGAATCTGTCGAACATGTTAGTGCTTTATATGAGAGGCGAGGAAAGTCGTGTCGAAAGTGAAGGTATTTTTATTACTACATTGACAATAGAAATAAGTACCACTATCAACTTTTTATCGTATGTTATCTGTTAAATTAATATTTTTATAGATGACAATAAGGGTGGCATGCGGAAATCCGAATTAATTGCGTGGTATCTTGATCAAGTACAAGATCAACTAGATTCAGAAGAGGAGTTATTAGACCGGAAAAACTTTATTGAGAAGATTATCGATAGATTGACGTATCATGTATGTATTAACATCTTCATATATTTTATAGTCGGCACATTTGCATTTTATAACAGTACATTTCACAATTTTATTTTTAGGATCAAATTATAATACCTTTAACAACGACTAGCTTGAAAAGCAAAGATAGAGGAGACGAAGAAGAGGAGGATCCTTTACTCGTTGTTCATCCCAATTATGTCATGGATATATAATTTTAAGAATTGATGTACCTTGAGAGAAAGCGCATTATTTTATAAAAAGTAATTATACGTTCAGAAATATTCTTTTATCTTAATGTATTAATGCCATATTTTTTTACCTAAATTCCATAAATGTTATAAATTTTATGGAATTATTTTTAACGATTGTGAAAATGATAAAACACATTTTTACAGCATTGTTAAAGCATTTATTCATTCCTTATATTCCACTTAAACACCTCAACATGGAGGATATAAAACAACTTGTTTGCTATGATCTCACATATTTAACATTACTCATACATGAAATGAATAAATCAATCTGATTACGACATGTATCAAGATATGAGCAATATCTTTGTTAACACGTCTATTCCTTAGTATTTCGTTTTCTATTTTTAGGATGCAAAGATCAAAATATCTATTATTTGTTTAAACATGACGTACTATTTATGAATCATAGAATGCATAAACTCGGCTTGTACCTATTCCAAGAGTACATCAATTAACATGGTGTAAGTAATGATAATTAACGTACCATGACTTATGGTGCGCTAGTTAACACGCAGTTTAATGTGCCTGTTAGAAAGCGAAACCATCTGTTCTAGATCGAATGTTGAAATCAACAGTAGCTTCAATAGCTTTAGTAGGTTCGGATCGTCGTTTTAACTGCATCTATACGATATTAAAAGAGATGTTTATATGAACTTAATCTATTTTAAACATAAGGCTAATAAATCTTTACATTTCAAAAATTACATCTTATTACAAAGACATTCATATAATCAGTTAATGAAAATTTTTGAATTATAATCTTTAAGATCTTGTCACATGATTCATATAATTAATGGTTTCTATTAAAGTTTAATTATTTATAAATTCACGCGGCTATATGATCGGCAGACTGTTACTTCTATATTAGTGTTCGTTGTTTTAATGCGATGTAGCACGTGAGACTACAGCACGTATGAGGATATAACACGTGCTTTTATTGCTGTTTAAATATACGCAAAGCACGCTACAAATGTGTTAACTGTGTATGGTGGGGGTGCTCTGTGCAGTAATTAAGAACGTCACTTTGTCGTACGATTTTAATATTATTTGTCGATACGCGATGTCTGCGAAAGAGGTACCGATAGCAGAATTGCAACAAGTGAGTTATTTGAAATTTGACAATATGTTGTTATAGTTGTAAAGTGCAAAATTATTGATGACGCGCAGTTTTGTAACAGCTAGATTATCGAAGATCTGTTTTGATAACTTTTCTATTTACGCTCAGTGATACAGTGATACGACTTCAGTCATTGCTGGAAGTACCCGAAAAATTTCATTAATTGTCTTCAACGCGGAACGTAATTTTATATTTAGTTATTCACGATTTATTTATATCTGTTTTTAATATAAACTAATAGCTTCTCTTATTTGAAAACTTGTTTGTATTTAAATTGTATTGTGTGTCATTTTTAACAAATCGCGGTTTTTTTTATATTAGCATCTTGATAGTTTCAAAATGGAATTTTGTAATAGAAAAGACGAACGTCTCGCGACACATCGTTTTTTTTATTAAAGATTCCTTGAAAAGGAATACTATTTTACATTTGTTGAAAAATATGCAAAAAGTTTTTATAGAAAGTATATTTAACAAATAAAATAAATCCGACAGAAAAAAGTATGGGTACCTTTCGTTGGCGACTTTGCGATTTTGAAGGAATTTTTCGCGCACAAAAGGCGGCGAGTTTGGCACGCAGTGCAATTATTTGACGCTTTTCTGCGTGGATTTGGACAGGTGAGTGGTAAAATTCAATGTATCACATATAATATTCAATATGATATCATGATTTTCATAATTTGTAGCTATCTTTGAAAATGTATATTGTTATAGTTCCGTTATAGTTCCGTTAGTTTTTGCGTTGAGATAAACGCAGAAACAAGAAAATTAGAATATTAAAAAATTTCTTCGTAATTTTCATTAATGAAAGAAGAAGGGTATTATATTATTTTTACAAAAATTTACTTTATTATTATTAATACTGGAGATTAATCTGTATCTATATTTTTACCGTAAAAATCAAAAGCAATCTCAAAAATTATAAGTGAAAAAGACGTTACAACTAAATAAGATTTATATTTTAGTACGGTGGAATTCTAAGTTATGATTCGTGCGTTTCAAATCCCTTGTACCGAATATAGATTTTAATATTTTACTCTTGAGCAACTCAGAAATCAGTCATTTTTCGAAAGCAAGTTATAACTTTGTGATGCAACAGAATTCGACATCAGCACTTGTTCCGCACTTACATATATCTTTCTTTTTCTCTCTCTCTCTCTCTTTATATATATATCTTTCTAAGACAGGTCGCATATGGAGTAATATGCAATATATAGTGTGAACATTGTCTTTGGCATTGATCCCTTCATAATCCATATTTTTTCGTTTCCTGTAAATTAATGGCAACAGCAACACATTTCTAATGTATATGTATGAATAGTTTGCCACACCTTACAGGCTATGACGTATTTTTTTTTAATATGATAGCAATTATGTGATACATTTCAGACGCAAGAGTTTGCCACGCCTTGCATACTATGACGTATTTTATAAGATTTCTGTGCATTATACTTGTGTATTATACCTGAGTATTATATCTGTGTGTTATACCGGGACGGGTTTAAGTGGTATTTAGATTGTCATGGAACCACTGCCGAAATCAGCCGTAAGCGTGAGGCGTGATCACGGCTAATGTACACACAATGATTGTGAACGTATGCGCGTGAGCCGAGATTTGATTCTTATATACGGCTGTAGGAATGGGCCGTGGCGTCGGCTCACGCACGTATGTTCACGATTGTATGCACATTTTAGCCGTGATCACGCCTCACGTTCACGCCTGATTTCGGCCATGATTCCTCGACAATGTAAACACCGTTTTATTTCCAATGCTGAAAGAATCCTAAAAGTTTATAAGAAACGTATCTGAGATACGAGATACGAATGTAATCAAAATTTTATCTACATTTTGCGAGAGTTTTAAAATGACCCATCCCGGTATATCTATAACAAGTATACCACATAAAAATCTTAGAAGGAAAAAAGAGAAAAGAGGGAACGAATTTATAAAATTAATCTATATTTATATTTTAATAAAAGTCAGAGGAAAGTTTAGAACCTAAGACGTTTTAAAAATGAGTAATAATTATAAAATATGCCAAGTCATTTTGACCTCCTTGGTAGTTCTAGTGTTAAAGAATATTATATGCCATTTTATGAAAGTTGCGTCGAAGGTGATTTTCCGCGACGAAGAGAATCTCCATGCATTTGTTACAGCAGTAAGGTCGGGTTACTTTTTCAATTCGTCACACTGCAATGCCACATCGGAATTGCCGTACATAATCTTTAATTAACGTCGATTGGCTTTAATTAATGTTGCAGACCGTTTTTGCGAATAATCCTCTCAGCGGGCTGCTGATAATAGTTACCTTGGCTGTGGTAACGCCAGGTACATTGATGTTGTCTGCGGCTACCGCTGGCCTTGGCCTCTTACTGTCCGTGGTATGTTTTATTAATTTATTAGCCGCGGTGTCCAGCGGTCTGTTCTTCGCCAAAAAGATGCAATACACTTTTTTGCCGCATTGCGCTCGAGAGACTGACCCTAGTTTCTACCGTTACTATTCATACGCGACGATGCATCATGACGACGAACGCTCTCGCTATCTCGTGTTCATCTCTTTTGGACTTAATGGACCGTTTGCGTGCATACGGGGAAAAATCACTGCAATGCGGCACCGCTTTTCGCCTGGCAGCGACCCGAGGAGGGATTCTAGCGCGGAATCCTCCGCCGCGGAACTTCGCTATGCGATTCAAGAACCGCGCTTAAGAACCCTCCGTTCTTTTGCAGCTCATACGAGAACCCGATGCTATTGTAGAAAACGGATTAAGCGTCTACAATCCTCTACTGGTCGGGGCCGTATCGTACAGTCTGATACCGCAAATTTACGGAGGCTTCGACTCCTTCAGCTTCCTACTCGTGCTCCTGGCGACGATACTCAGGTACATTCAGTTATTTCACGTTCCACGGAGTATCTGGAAAATATTCCATGACGCGGGTAATAAACCGTAATTACTTTTCAACTGTCGTAAATTATACAATAAAATGCGCCCGAAGTGCATAGAAACGCGGAAATAATAAACGATAAATACGCTTTCGGAAATGTTGTCCAATGTTCATATAGACACATAACGCCAATATAGGTATGCGTTTGAAATAATCCTATATGTAAACAAATTATTTATTTGTAAATAACATCTTGATGGAGATATACTGACATTTAATTAAGTCGAAATATATAATTAATTATTTATATAAATTAATATAAATTGATGTTGATAATTATGTTATATTGTCAGAGAGAATAACGGTTTATGCATTTAATGCACAGTGGCGTAATAATGCCTTAAAGCTAGAACTTTACGCATTCAGCATTACGGATAATGTTACGAGTTTAGACAACTCGAAGCTGAACGTATATAGTATAGATAGAAACTAACGCGAAACGCATCATGACAGTCCCGGCTTGAGATTCGAGCAAGATATCTGGAATAATTTGCGACGGTAGATTATGCGGCAAACCGGATTAACCGGATTACTAGAGTTAGCCGGAGTTCACTCGTCATCCACCACGTTGTGACTGGGTGGTGCAACGTTCACAAATTTCAACAGCTCCTGGTTAATGTTTTCCAGCGTTTATCTCTCACGGTCCCTGAGAAGCGATAAATTCTCATGCACAACGTGGCCATTTAACTTGGTGGAATTCACATTGATTTTCGCTCTCTCAACGCAGAATGGGGCGGATATGGTAGCCAAATCTGTGGAACCAATGTTTGAAATGGTAAATTAATTTTATATATGTATACATGATAGTTTTAATGATTACACAAGCATACATTATTGCGTAGAAATAACACGCATTTTAATAAAAAATAATTGATATTAAGAGATATATTTAATAAATTAGATAAAATGAATAAATAAATCTCCTGAAATGTTACAATTTTGCCATTTGTCAGTAAAGACACTGATGTAATGTGTCTTTTGATAAAAAAAAGTCGGAGCTAATAAAAAACTCATTTAATAATAATCTTCTTTATATAAGTAGGTATATAATTTAATGAGAAGAAAACAGAGGGAGATGAGATTAATGAAATACGTCAAAGGCATTTTACTTGATAACTGCTCTCATTTTAAACAACAGGAAATGAGCGCTCGAGGTAGAATCACAATTTTAAGGTGTTGGTCCCGAACGAGAGTAAATTTGATGAGAATAGGGCGGGGGCTTCGACGCGGAATAAAATTCGCTTGGAAAAGCGCTCTCAGTATTCAGACCATACATATTTGACGTGCCTTCACGAGGGAGAATGCTATCCTCCGTGGGTAGGAGCATGGCTTTTCTCCGTATTGATCAAACTCCAGCACGAACAACTCCGTCAGCGATATACTTACCTCGGCTCGGATTTATTTCGACCTAACTAGTCGCCGGTTTGTTTCAGTTAAATATTGGGCAAGTTTCTCTCTGCATTTCTCTTTTTCGCAGATTGTTTCCCGTTGGCAAATAGCACTGCAACAGTGGAATATATGAAAATATTGCTCAGTTGGGTGGCTCCCTTTCGCGTATACGTAAATATATTAACTTCTATGTACGTTGTGCGAGAGCGTGCCATTATTTCTGCCAGCCTGGATCCTCGTGATAACTGATAACACATGAAACATTAACTTTTGTATTCTCGTATAGTTGAACTTCGCGATTCCCGCACGCGGAGTAATATCTAATCATAAACAAGAAAATTTGCAAAAAATCGCAACTGCGCGAAAAAAAGTGTGTATACCTTCTTTCTTACAGCTGCGAAAAAGTTTCTTCCTCGCGTTACAAAAATTTACGGCCGAACTCGACGCGCGTAATGGAACATAAATTACTCCTCCATGAAGCATATTTCATCATAAAATAGTTTGAACCTTCTCTACACTCGTCGAGTGACTGCAGCGTGTATTTCTCCGTCATGCACGCGGGTTATTGTGCAAGACTCTCTCATTGTTTTCAGCACAATGCAACAAGTGAGACGATGACAACGGACGGCGCCGGTTTCTACGAGCAGAATGCGACCGGCGTTTACCTCGACTGGGGAATGGTAGAGTTTACTCATGTTCTACTTTTTCAAACTTTACGTACTTGACTTCGCATATATTAGCATCTCGAGGGTCTCAAGAAGTACCACAAAGCTTCATTAGTTGCGCAGTTTCATATTCGAAACCTATGATTACTTTTCCAATTGCAAATATACTTATATACAGTCAAATCTTATTACCCAAGGCATTTCAACAAACTTTCAACTTTCATTGTTTGCATTTCGCTACATTGAGTTTTTCATATATTGGTACAGTGTTGCTAAATAGGAGGTACTTTTAAATTTAGACTTATTGAATATTGTAACAATATCAAGAGACGTTTGTTGAAACAGAATTTCTTTCGTAGCTGTTTAGAATAACTGTGTATTTGTGGGGCGTATAAAAGTAAAATGGAAATAAATATATCCGTACCTCGGTTGCTCGAGGGAAACGCTGGAAAAGGTATATAAATGGAGATATCAATCTATTTGCTTGTCCTCAAAGTTAAATCGTGTTTCAGGTTGTACGAGGCAGCGTTGTCTCTGCGTCACAACTGTACGGAGTTGATAATGTGGTCCTTGGGTCTATCATGTATCTGGCAATGTTAATATACTCGCCTCTAGCGACCGTGTTTTCGTATTTCGGCGCTCTCTGCGGAACATTCGCAGGTATTTAAATAATTTTTATACAAAATTTACATACAAAGAGATCGGAAAAGATATGAAAAGAAGAGATGAGGAAATTATTGATCTACAATTAAAATGTATATTTAATAGGGTATATAAAGTAATTAACGCGGCGTGAACTTTCTCACGAGGGATAAAGAGCATTAATTTTAAGATGAAAACTTGAAGAATATAAATTATCATCGTCATAAATTTTCCGTTAGGTTTGGAGCTCGGAGCGGACAGGCACAAAGCTTACAGCGGGATGTGGGGATACAACAGTCTGTTGACCGGGGCTGCTTTGGGAGGGAATCTGTTAGTGCTGAATGGTCAAACGGCCTTCTCCGCTATCTTGGCGATTATTTACACTCCACTCCTGCAGTACGCCATAGAATCGATATTTGTAAAAGTGACTGAAGCCTCTCTTTCTGCTCGATTAATTCGCAATGTCTCGCAGACTCTTAACATTTTATTAATATTTCAGACGCAGTTGCCGGTGCTGACGCTACCGTTCGTGATAGCGACTTCGTTGTTTCTAAAATTAAGTGACGGCAAGGAGGATCCAACATTTCCATGGCCCGTATCGATCACCTTCCCCGAGAAAGAGCGTTATCGTTATCTCGCCCGTCGTACGGCATTTCGAGAGGTACGTCTCTTCCGATATTTCATATGCTCTCTTCGTAGGCCTCTTCTCCTTCGTCTAGACTCTAGACCCTAGACATAAAATTTTATATTCGCGATGATAGAGGTTCGGGATAAACGGCGTACTTTATCATCGCGACTTATATCGAATTCCATCCCAAACCTGATTTGTGACTGAAACTTTTCTCGCGATAATATGGTCTCAGGACCCATCAAAACCACGCCCTACATTCCCTACAAGGAGGATGGAAATTGATTTCTGCCCTACTCTCATTTTGTGCGTAGGTCAAATTGTTTACCGGGCAAACGTTTTTTTAAACTAAAAAAAAGAAATAAAATTATCGACGCTCGAATCGTAATCATAATTAATGATCTACTTGAAAAGCTAAAAAAAAAATAAAATTTAAAATTTTATTTTTAAAATTAAATACTAAGCAATATAATTACTACTTTTTTTATTACAAGTGATGACACATTAGATTGGATGTACATTTAAGATGTGAATTTAGAACGTGTTGTTTAAATTTGTGCATTATTGTAGGAAGATCCTGCGGAAGAACTTGAGCTCGTCACCCGGAATGAAAGGAGGCCAATCCCATCGGATAATTAATGGCTTGTCCCTCTCTCGGGTGATATATAATTACAATTTAGTATTACGTAGGCGACAATTTTGCACGTTTTTCATATCGCGTCTTAATCTCCTCTTAAAATAATCTCCTATCATTTTTAAATATTTATTCAAATGTAGGTATTTATGCTTGACTAAAAATTGATCATTTAGCTTGATTGAACTCGCCGAATATTTCTGACAATGACATTCAATTTAAGTAACGTCAATTCAACAACCGAATTTATCATTTGTATCTTCTCAAATGGAAAAGGGTATCCTTTTTACTGATTCGCTCACGCGGAATAGATAAAATTATTCTTACGGAACTTGTGAACATACACATCTTTCAAGTATCGGTGAATGTTAATAGGATCGGCTAACAGTTTTGTATTATATAGATAGAAGAATGATAGTTAGATATAACTAATCTATTGTAGCCTGTACAATATTCTTTATAGACCAGTAACAAAGATAATATATGTTAAAACTTTCGAAAAGCACGAGATAAAAAATTTACGACAACAGACGAATACATAGAAATATTTAAGTTATACATTGCGCTTACAGTAAAAAAATTCAAAAGTTATAAAAAACGTGCAATAATATTAATTTGCTAGAATTCTATTTTAAAGGAAAAAAATCTAATTTTTCAAGCCGTGCACGTACGCTCTCCTATTCGTATGCAGTTCTCGCGCTAACGTCCCAGAAACGTTTCTGATTCCACCAAGATTCTTCGCCGCGTTTCCAGATAATGGCGTACGTGCTAATCGTTTTATCTCGCGTGGGCGATTCACGACAAGGGCGGGAAAATGAGATATGGAGGCTTCTTCTGGTGGAAGGGGGATTTTTTCGGCGGGGTGCCTTTTTATTGAGCTACGAGAAGCTACAGGTCGATCGATGAAATTTATTTCAACGCTTTGGCTGTCACGGGTCATAAATTCGATCGCTAGATTTTCAGAGAAAGTGAAATTGTACCAGGGGAGCCATATATGGAGCTCAACTGCTTACTGCTACTGGATTTCGCTTCTAGATTCTCGATTCTCACACATTCGCACGCGAAGGCAAACCGCCGCGAAATATAAGGCAAACGAAATTCCGCACATGAAGAAAATAGAGCCCGATTGGAACTCTTTTAAACCGAATGGATGGCGACGAGTAATCTGCAAAAGAAATTCGTCCCGAGGACGTTTTAACAAAGACGAGGCCACCCCGAGGGCCTTCTTCGACGCCGGCCGACCTAATCAAACTAGCGAACAGAGCGCCTTACTGCTCGTGTCGGAACGACTGTCACAGTTCGTTCTCGTTCTTCAAGAAAGGAGAGTAAATGAAGAAAAGTAGAGCGAGATTTCTGATTCCTCGCACGATCGTTACTTCTAACGCGATTGTTACTCTGGCGTCATTTTTTACTTTTAATTTGCAATTTGAGGTTTATCTAATCTTGGTTATTAATATTAAGAGTGCGTTATAGCATGTTACGACGTTGTTAAAATGTAGAATTTTATCTTCGTCTGGTACAGCAAGTATCACAATCTATCTTTATAGCGTAACCCGTAAACTGTGCTGTTGCAGTAAGTAATAAAATGATTTATACTTCGATAAGCCTGGTTTAACACAGGGCCCAGATGCCTCCGCAAAGTCGGCTTTTCCTCTGCGAAACCTGTGTAACGGACAATTTCACATAGATAATTATATGCGATAGTACGTTAAAATTAATGCTGGTAATTTGCGGTTTTCCGACACACAGTTTACTATTTCGGGAGTAATTAAAGACCAATCATTTCAATTTGAAACATCAACTCACTCACTAATAGCAGGACAGTGAGTACGTTACATATTGATAATTAAATTGCGAGTTAAAGTTTAACTACACTAGAAAATTTATTTGAAATTAAATTAATATTATTAATTGTACACATGATTCTCTTTGCATTATTGAAATGTAATACTTGAAAAGTCTCACAGTACTCGAGAACTTTTTATACCGTAAAAGCTATTGATTCTTGGATATTTTAAGAGCTGCCATCCATTTTAGTTCGGCTTTGAATATTTCTAATCCGGCGAGAAAAGAAGACTGCGCAATTTATGGAGCGTACGATATACCCCGTCAGATTAATTAGCACACAAACCTACATTTCAAAGTTCGCTGAAACTGGCGCGTGTTCGCGTGCAGAAGAAAAAGCGCGTGCGAGGTATGGTAGTAAGGACTTTAAAGGATAAACATCTCGGTTCGTTGGCACCCTTAGAGTCCAGCTCTCCAGCTGGGAGAAGGGAGAGAAGAGTCGTTCGTCGACGGTGACGACGGCGCCGACGTCGGATGGCCGGTGCTGGTGGTGGTAGTGGCGTCAGGAAGGGGTAGGGCTGAACGCATCCCTGCCAGATCGGCTACCTGCCTGCCGCCAACCCTGTCCGTTCCGCGACGCTACCCCAGTACTCGGGCGATCGCTAGCACCCGCGCACGCGACATCCCTCCGTCGGGGGTGCGCGTCACCGTGTGTCTGCATGTATGTGTGTGTGTGCGTGCGTGCTCGCTGAGGGTGCTGCCGATCGCAGTGGCAGCCACCAACGTGGTGCAGCCAGCAGCATGACGTAGCCCACCCCGCGTGGCACGCTAATAGCTCGATCAGCCCTCGCGCCCTGTGCCGCGCGAGGGTGCACAGGGTGCCTAGAAACGTCACGACCTCTCGCACTAGGCGTACGAGAGAAGAGAGAGAAAGAGAGAGCTAGGCTGTGGACCTCTGGTCAGCATCCGCGAGATAGGAGTAATGTAGCGTCGCCAGTAAATGTGTACGGAAAAATCGCGAATAGTGAGTAATTTATAACATGAGCAAGTATTGTCTTAGGCCGCGGCAAGTAGTAGTGTCCGTATTTGTGTGTGACAACAAGCACTCACGTTCGGTTGACAGATCTATTACACTCTGCTTCAGTTCCTGTCTCTTTGTCTCTTGTTTGCTCACTTTTCTCTATTCGTTGCAGATATCTCTCTTATTTTCAACAGTCTACTGTTTCTTAAAAAAAAAAAAACGATTTTGATGATCAAACTCATACCCGTAACGCTCTCATTGCGTGGTCCGAGATCTCTCATTTCTATCTCTTCGCTTTAACAGTAATCCGATACTTTCTTCGGACATATTTTTAAAAGTTCTTTCGCAAGAAAAAGAAACGCGTGTTTGCGACGTCTCATTTTTCCGAGGCTCTATATCGTCATTCCGTCGCTCTTTTTGTCTACATTCGGCTAGCCCCCTCGTGTACACTTTGTTTCGGCGCCTCTTCCCACTTACGAGATATCATGTGTATCCTCGGGATAGCTATATATCTCCTCCTTTATTCCCTGGAGGGACACGAGAACGGTGAGGTGTTTGGAGTCTGTGGAAGAAGGATTGCTTGGAAAAATTGAGGACGACATGAGCGGATTGGATACTACGTCATGGTGGTCCTAACGAATAAATTAGGACGATGTTCGGAGATAGCCATCAAGGGATAGTCTGAAGCTCCAGCTCTCGCATTTTCACGTATTCGTGGATATCCGGCTCGCGATACGGACGTAATCGCGGGATCGTCGGATAATTCAAAGCGCGAGAAAGTCCCCACATAGCCCAAGCATTCTCGGCATATCCACATAGTATCGGGTAGCTTTATGGTCAATCGGCTGCCAAAGCGTATTGATGTGTATCGGTTGCGCTAGCCGACCGAGTCCTTCAGATGCTTTGACGCTAGAGCGATGATGCTTGCCAACGAGCCACTTCGCTCGCTCCATCGTTTACCGCTTTTTATGAAAAGAGAAATTTCACCCTCTCTCACCGCATTTAAATTAGAAAGGGGGCTCTCTAAAGAAGTAAAGAATCTCTTTCCAATTTTATTATTAAAAGTAGAGAGTATATGTAGATGATGTGATATTTTAAATTCGTAAAATTATATTTAAGGACTTCTCTGTTAGATTTTAAACAATATTTTATATTCGTTGTTAAAACGCTATCAATATTTTGTGTGCAATATAACGTATAGTAAATTCAATCGCATTGTTAAGATAATCTGTCGAAGTGGGCCGATAAAATGGCTTTTAGTTATTTATCTGTTGAAAACATTCCTAAAACGCTTTCAACAATATATATCCACCAGAGAATGTTTAGTACTCGCGTATTGTTCGAAGCTATTCAAGGTATTTAAGAATCTAAAAATTAATCAAGTATAATAGTTTAATCACTCAGTAACACGATGTAGCTAATTATTTGTAATTTTTAATATTTCATCTCGGACTCCAAAGAAGTTTCAAAATTTACGGATCGAAATCCAGGCAATCCCGATTTAATAACAAACGATTATCGCCTAGAATCTCGTCGTTGCGAGATTTTAGCATTGGACAACTCCCAATCCCAGTTTACTCGGGATGATCTCCTCGCGGTCCCTCGCACCGCATTCCAGCCGGACATATGGCCTGCGTGTTTCGACCGTCCTTCGCATTGCGTCGTACGGAGAGGAACGGGGTCATTAGCTACGCGGGGGTAGTCGGAATGGGTCGTGGGAAATCGCTCGAGCAGAAACTACCACCACCGGCGCGATTCTGATTTTGTTTTCGAGAGGGTCCCAGTCGATCCATCACCGTTGCTCTTGCTGCTTTAAGCTTTGCTTAACAATAATGTCTCAACGTAGATCGTTCCGATTAGCCAGATATCTCGGTAAACCGCGCCACAAACACGATTTTTTACGTTTGCGAAACACGCGATAACATCTACGAGGGTTGTGTCGCCAAACGACACTCAAGTGCGTGTGTCTGGGTGATTTAAAGGGTTCGAAGGACTTCAAGTTTTTTGAAGAGAGCTGAGAGCAGCCTGGGGCGTCGCAGCTGATCGTGGAAAATCGATGGACGATTGAAGAAGATTAGCTTTCGCCGCGTTAAAACTGTATATCCATTGGAAGGATACGACCAGCGGTGTATCTCGTTAACGGACACCGAGATCTCGCAATCTGAAAGACTGAGAAACGTGAAGCAACATCGGCAAGCGGCATCGGGGTTTTCGGGCTGTTCTCGACATCCGCGCGTGTATATCTGCCGCGAACAGTGAGTCCGATTAATCGTCCCTGATCGTCCCCCATAAAGCAGACACTTGTGGAAGCAGATATACTCGCGTATGATGGAAACGCGAGCGCCGGCGGAGCCGCTGGAAGAAATTTACGGCAACCGCGGGGAATCATCCGCCTCGTCGAGCACGGCGAATCATCTGATATTTGCCATCAGATAATGCATAGCCGTCGCCGATAATGGAGCGCGAATCCGGCTGAGAATCGCCACGCGAAGCTGACCGTTGCAGCCGAGAACGGTTCGCCGAACATCGATTGGCTCCGGGCAACCGAACGAATCCAGAATCCAGACTTCTAGACTCCTTCCTGACCCGACGATCGAGGCGATCGAGCTAATATCGGACGCGTGCAATTACATCTGCGGGGAATCCTCTCGACCGCCGTGATTTTCGATCCGCGGCGACGGAGAAGCGCGAGAAATTGGAATGCACGTAAAATTGATCAATGTTTCATCTTTCTTGCCAATCGCGTCGGTAGAGCAACAAGCAAACAAAATTGAGTCAGATACCGCCGGCAGGATGCTTGCGCAAGTATCGGGATATTTACACAAATTGCGCGCATCATTTGGCACGCGAGAGAAATAGAAACGGGCGTCTCTCTTTCTGCTTCCCGCTCGTTTCCGACTCGGTGAAGAAGGGAATAGCAGTCCCGAAGAAAGATCTTTCCCTCGCCCGGCGGCCGTCGGTGGAAAGAAGCAAGAAGCGCTTGGCTGCTAATGCGGACTTATTGGAACAACGGTGATTACCAGCTTTTATGCGGCTTGTAGCTGTTATCGTTACCGGGGAAGAAGATCGTTAACAGCGTCCGGAAATCCTGCGGAAGATTAATGAACGGTGCGCGGTCGGCGGAATAGCATCGCGGCGGCGATAGGGGGGATCCTAACTTAACCGATAAGGAATCGCGGCCGAGAAAGAACAACGTCGCGGGCTTCCTCGCGTTTTCTTTCTCTCTCTCCCTATCTCCGGTGTCGAAGCGATCGGTGACAAAGGCTTGATGTTGTCGCGCTTCCTGCAGGAGCTATCATCAGCGGACAACAGGAGTGCCGTCGCGGCGAAACGGAAGGAGGAGGGTTTGTGATCGTTTCGGCAGCGGGCCGATCGTTCCCGCGCCACCACAACCGATCGCGGTAGCGCGGCGGCGATCGCCACGATCGCCGTCGATGAGGGGGGTGGTGATGTGACAGCGGTGGCAGCGAAGGCAGCAGCAGGCGAAGAGATGACGGTGACGGTGACGCCGTCGACTTCCGACGTCGCCGACAAGGCGGTGTCGACGGACGACGGCGGCAGCGGCGGCATGGAAGTGGCGCGTCTCGAGGCCGTTCTCGCCGCCCTGGTGGAGACGAAGGTGGAGGCGATGAAGGCGTCGTCGACGCTCAGCCGACGTTCCGGCAGCGCGCCCGCCAGTCCACGCCGACCTAGATTGACCTCGACCTCGACGGCCTCCTCCTCATTGAACCATCACCATCATCATCACCACCATCACCATCATCATTCGCAACAGCAGCAGCAGCACAACAAGAAGAAGGGTCAGCATCATCATCATCAGCAGCAGCACCATCGCCATCGTCGCAGACGTCACGATTCCGCGCCCTGCGGAAGTGATTACCTCAACAACGTGACGGATCATCCTCAGCACAAGTTGTCTAACGGTAAGAGAGTAGTTGTTAACGATAACATAATCGACGATAATTGGTTTAAACTTTTTAAATCTCTAAACACAAAATTGAGTTTAAGTTTTGAATTTTTTTAAGTTAAATCCCTTTGCACACAAAGTAAGATATTAGGAGATTTTACTCTGCGTGAGCGAGTCTGAATAAAAAATTAAATATACGTTTAGTTTAGTTGAACATGAATATATTGTGATAAATAAAAATAATACCACATAGAGTTCTCTCTCTCGTCGCGATGCATAAGGATAACGAAAACATTTACAGGGTTAAATATTGATCAAGGCTGAGCGACATTCGCTAATTGTTTTCCTTTTGTTTGCCAGGAAGGGGCCGGAGAAGGGCCTCTGAAAGTCCTCGAAGCCCTCGAAAGAAGCGCAGGCATTCGAGGAGCCCAAATATTCTCCAAGGCGTCGTCCAAGACGTTCACGCCGGCCTCGATTCGCGCTTCGAGCTGCTCGGCATTGATGGCGATCAAGACGTGGCGCTAATAAATTTCGAAAGGGCTAAAGAAGTCCTCGGCGACTCCTGCGAATATCCGCGGCTGCACCGAAGTGCCTGCTACTTTTCTCAAAGCGCAGCTCAATTGTGAGTACTTAAAATATGATTGAACGCGATATGATAACAGTGCCAGTAGGACAAACTTTCGATGGATTTCGTAGGAAAAATCAGATTTTTCCTGGAGTCGAGTCACCCTGTCGAGATATTTTCTCAACGCTGAGAATTAGGACGTCGCGACAAAAACGCCTTCGCTAGGAATAAATCGACTTTAAATTCCACCAGAACTGACTTTATCCTCTCCCGTGGAAATTCGTGGAGCGTCTCAGGAAATCTTCGCATGTACTTTGGCATAGTTTCCGCATTTATCGTTTCGGTAAAGCTGCGTCGCCGCTATGTAACAAACTCTCTCCGTACTCGCGAGCCTTCGCTCGCCGTCTTCTCGTTTATACGGGATCACCAGGAGCGTGTTGCCGCGACTCTCGTCCTTCTTCCATATTCGATCGGCCGACCACGAGGAGAGAGAGAAAGACACGGTTTCGGTGAGCCAGCTTATTCGGAACTGGGTCAGCGTGGTGCGTGGTTGCGCGCCTCTGTCACATGCCGCTCTCGGCAAATATGGTTTGGCGGTTGAACGTTGAACCACCTGGGCGACAAAGGACGAGCGCGCCGTTGGAGCGTGTAATGAAACTGAGGAGATAGCCAGCGGCGATTAGCGATCACGAAGAGGCGTCCCGCGTATTTTCTTTTTTAATTTGGCCAAGCAATTTCAAAATCACACTAAAATCATAGGCGGATTTGATAACATTTGATTACGCGACATGAGACCTGGAAGAGATCTCTTATAACTGTTTTATATTGATTAATTTAGTACTGAAATCTCATGGTTTATCACATAATTTTAACAGTTTAGTACTTAAATTAACAGTTTACATTTAAAAATAATTTTTATTAATGATCCTAAAAGTATATTTTTGTATCGCAGATAAAAGTACATTTAATTAAGCAGAAAGATATTAAAAAATACAAATGTTTCAGAAATTTATATAAATTGCAATAATTCGTTGAAAAAAATGAAATATTTTTAAATTTTTAAATTGTACTGTTAAATTGTATTCTATACCGTTTGGTTAAACGTAATATGATGACAAGAGTGCCCTAGATATATGTTCAAGATCGTGGGATAACATATCTTGACAGTTATCAAATAACTGTCCGATATATCGTAAAGGCAATATGAATCAAAACTTTTTTTTGCACGAGAATATAGCTGTCAGAACGACTGATTCAACATCGTCCGACGTTTACTACTTGATACGGTTTTCTCTCGATACGATTAAATCTAGTATATCAATTTACTTTTCTCTCTTTCTTTATCGAATATCTCCTTTTAATTGAATATCCTGTCGACGTAGGTAGAGAGGCTTCTATTTATAAGCTTTTCGCATTTCTCCCGATAAACGTTATTAATAGATGAACTTTGGATATAATATATTTTTAATGCCCAGGAATTAACTTTATCGTTGCGTAAATGTAGAATGACGAAAAACGTGTATTGACGTATTCCGGAAGAATACAATTTCTCTTAACAGACGCGACGAAAAGTGTGCAAGCGGCGATAATGCTCGAATCGCCATTGTCTGACCACACGTCGGCTGTTATCACTACTTCGAATTTCATCCAGTCGTCCACAATGCCCCGACACCTCGGCTATCGTTTTTCCACTTTTCCGTCCTATTCCAACGGCATTTTCTAAAATTATACTCAGAGAGCACGTGATGGCCTTGCGTGTATGTGTATGTGTGTGACGTAGATAGTCCAACGATTGTTCTTTGTTCAGCTCGATATCGGGGTCTGCTTCTCTCGTTGGCTGTTGTGAACGCATATCGAATTGCTGGCCCGCTTTTCCGTAGTACGTTATCAAGCTTCGATGTGCAATAGAGAGCAAGTTGAGCAGTTTTATCGCAAATTCATCAAGTAACCTTGTTTGTTGCTCTATATTACTTTTAATACGTCAGCAAAACTATACATAGTTCTATCACACACACTATCTTTATTTTTATCAATACATTTTTAATCATTTTGTGTTGAATATTTTCCATATTTAATATCAAAGACTTATTCACAGTCTACATTTTTATAATATATAGTAACAATTAAAACTTTTTAATTAATTTCGAATTTTAGTTTTAGCTTCAAGTAGCTTTGAAATATAAATATTGCGTGAAAATTATAGCTACATTATATGTAGTTTATTTTCATGCATTTACGTTTAGTTTCTCAGCATTGCAAAAGCACTGATCTTTGCAAGTTTTTATTCCTCTCGTGCCGTTCAACTTTTTCTCTCGATGAAAAATGGGGAAATAGCCCTAATTCGAAGTTTCGATTGAGAGTATGCAGTACACAACAATGCATGGCCTTTCTGTCGCCGCCACCCGCGTACGGCAAACAGCAACTCCTCGAGATTCATGAACAATGCAGGTACCACGATGATCGATACTCATTCGTCGTTCGCTTTTTTTCGAGCCTTTACAATTGATGCCAGAATCAGAAATGTATTCCGATTGTTAAACGAAGTGCGAGTGAATGTACATTTTAATTAACGACGTTCTATTATAGCTCGAGACGTCTCATTCAGAAAATGAAATCTCATTATACAGACAGCCTGAGAAAAGACGAAGTCAGTCGATTTCTATTTAAACAATCTATTTTTCAGAAATAGGTTTGTTGAGAATTTTTTATATATAATTTGTAAATTTATATTAATATTTATATTAACATATTCTGTTATTAGACGAGTTAATTAAAGGGGGAAAAGTCTATTTTCGTATGCCCGCGTGAGATACACAAGAAAAATGTTATTTTTCAATTTAAATTAAACGTCAGATGCAGCCGGAGTGCTGGCACGTTTCATTTCCGAAACGGTATTGATCGAGAGTAACGATTCGACGAACAATGGCAATAGTCCACGTTGTGGGAACAATAGCTCCGTGTATTATTCCTGCGGTTTTTGCACGTGTTGTTTCAAAGCAAATCGTCGACCTCACTCGAGGTTTCCAAGTATAAACTTTGATTGACGGAGAAGAATCCTTGCTGATCCTCTCTGATCTACTTTCAGAAAAATTCATTACGACGACGACGACTACGTGGCGTTGAACGTAGCCGACGAGCTGGAAGAGGAGGAGACTCTAAGCGGACCGGAGAAGGTGGAGTCTCAGGGAAGGTATCACCGACCACGAAGAAAGCGCAAACGTAAACGACGCAAAATCGATCCCGTCGGTCCGGACGAGGAACTCGTCGATCCGGAGGAACTCCCGCCTCGTGCACGATGGACGATCGTCGCGACCGCTTGTCTTCTGCTCGCCATGTCGTTGCTTCTGGTCGGTGTTACGCTGCGAATGGCGCCTATAATTGACGACATGGGTGAGTCGATTGCGACGATAAATCTCTCGTTCTCAGTCAAATGAAAATCGAGCGTTGCGCATTTATTGCATTTATTACATTTAGGGCCGATTGTTCTAAACTTGTTGGTAAACTAACTAGTAGTTAAATCATATATATGTCTTTGTTTATCCTTTACATTAGACAAAGATATGATTTAACTATTAGTTAGCTTACCAACAGGTTGGAACAACCGGCCCTTAATAACACATTTCTGTACCTTAAGGGTAAAGAATCGTATCTTCACTTTTTGTCACAATGGAGTTGATATTTTTCAATATACCAAGAGCTTAAATTGTATAGTGATAAAGGGTCTTATGTCTATTATTATTAGTTTCTAAAATACAATGAAAAAGTCGTGTTAAAAATTTTCATAGTTCTTTAATTTTAGTCAGGTATAGCGTGTTATTGGCAGTTGTGGTATTAAACATGTCAGTTCCTTTATTAAAAATTACTTTATGAAAAACTCAATAAATCAAGTTACTATTTTTATTTTATTTTATTTTATTTTTGTTTTATATATAAAAAAAGGCACTATTTCGCTATTTAAAACTTTAAATCTTGTTTTCTCCGAATTCATAATGATGGAGATACAATTCTTTACCTCTAAAGTACAGATTTTTATTGTATAATCTACTTTGTTTTATATTTTGTAACCAGTTGCGTTGGCACGATCTTTTTCTTCTTCTTCTATTAAATTTATGGAAAAGACATTCGAGAAGATCTCTTAGAAAGCATTCTATGCTCGATAAACGCGTTTATTCCCTGGCGATTTTATTAGAACGCGATAAAGCGTACGATTTATTACGCACTACGGACTTTTCACGAGCGGAAAGCCATCCAATGGTTGACGTGATGCGTCCGAAAATAGTAGCTAAATAGTAGCGCGGATTTATACGTTTGAGAACGTGGGAGAAAATCATGTCGGATTACCGGCGTTAAAATATGCAAGGCAGTCCCGAGGGTGGTAACCTCCGGATGAAGTTGCAAAGCATTAATGATTTAATGCATCTTTATTATACAATCCTGTTGGAGGAACGATATTGTCGCTCAAGCAGATTCGATTAAGTGCATTAGCAAGTTCTCGCGAATCAAAATTTGATTAATCCTCTTATCATCTACCATTTGCAATTTTGTAGTTTCTTTCTTGTACATTGATATTAACTCTCTCTCTCTCTGAAGAAAAGTTTTTATTATTATATTAGTGTTTACAATTTGTACATTACATATATAGAACAATTACGGGTTATTCTTTTGAACATTTCTGTAATTTGAACCATGCCATGCGGATTAAAAGAGTTAAAATACTGTATGTACAAAAATCTCTGTCATGAAACATCTTTCTAATTACTTCAAGTGATTTACATAATTTTTTAAATTATGTCTGATCTATCCAATTTTCATCGAAGCACTAATATAATTTTACAAGTGCACAGTATTATAGGACTAATTATGATGAAATTAACGTCCTTGAGAATGTGTGAAGTGACACAAGGCTAGCGTTCGGTGATAATTTGGTTATGGTAATTGGCAGGTTAATTCCGATGCGACAACGGTTCGGTCAACGTCGTTAGCGGTTTCGTGGTGGACGTTTACCTTCCTGAAAACCACAAAACCGCGTTTCATCGTACGCTAGAGGTAGCGAACCGTCAATGGTTCTGTAAACCGAGGCTTTCTCCGTGAAGGGAAGGAGGTCTTTACCAATTAGCTGGGTAGCTTTACGTGCAACGGCGACTGATGATGACACTCCAGAATGTCGCATCCGACACGAAAGTACGCTGCTTCAAGCCTATGTATAAAGCTGTAAAGCGTGCAGAATACATACGTACGTGCAATACACGAATTTCCACCGGCACAAATAAACCGTATGCAGCGTGCGAGGTCGAGGGCGCTCCGCGTTTCTAAATTAAAGGCGCGCACGTCTGCGAATCCTCCAGTCAGCCGTCGGATTTCCGCAGCTGAGCCACCTTGAGGCTCGCACTCGTCGTTCCACGGTCGAAAGGCTCTCGCCGACAGTCGCTTTCGACAAATGTGTGTCGTCGTCTTAGCGCGCGCGCGCGTCAGCGACGTGTCTCGCTGATCCAGAGTGTCGTTGATCCTGTTGTGACGACCGAGTGCCGCAGGATACAGGATGTTATCCCGCAGCGAACGCGATTATAGTTGCGTCGGGTGACCTTCCCGTCGTGGTCGTGGTCCGGGATCGGGAGAGCACACCACGCGAGAAATGGAATTAAAGTTTTAAGACCAGTCTCTACACTTCCGGGTGTCCGGGTTTTTCTCTCTTGCGATGTGAAATTGTTAGAACGGGTCTACGGGAATTAACTCTCGTCTCTCCTCGAGAGGAAACAATTTCCTGGACATCCGTGCTCGAGAGCAGTAAGGCAAAAATAAAACCCGCGCTTTCGTGGAATCGCCGGCGGCAAGAGCAATGCGATTTTAACGCTTCGAGATTCTAAAGATCGCTTAACGGCCGTTAAATCGCTGACACCAGTAACGATTATGCGAAATAAAAAAAGTGGGATTATTTTAGAGATTAATTATCGTCGAGATGAAAAATTTTCCGGAAAATCTCGCTCTGCGATTGGAGAGAGATAGATGTTCAGATAATATATTTAAACACTTTGTTGCCTTAATGCCGTAATAATAATGATTTTTATTTATTGTAAAACTTTTTTGAATTTCCTTTAGACTATTTATCTGAATTCTGCTGAAATGTATTAAAATTTATATTTTTTAAAACTTTTCCTAGCTATCAGCAATATCCGTTTCCGATAGAACGCGTCAAAGTGCGGATGACGTTGTATAAATACACCATCGCGCGCGAAATCAACAAGTCAGAGTCGATACTGGAACTTACATGGTTCAAACGATGTTTCTACGTCGAGAGATTTGCGGAAGCGGATGTCATCGTGTGCGGCAGGTCGGAAGCGTTGCGGTATTATTGATCCAAGGAGATAAGATTATTAATCTCTCCTTTGATGATTCCCGACACAAACGTTTAATAATATTTAGCATCGTAGCTAATAAACTCCCAGAAAGAAATCGCGGCAGAATGATTTTAAATCGTGCGCGAAATTAATTTTTCAAGCATCACACGAAAATTGTGAAAATTAATTTTTGTACATCTCTTTATCTTTTCACTCATACTTTGACAGTTTATGCGATTTCAACATTTTCTTGCCATGAGTACGTTTCTCTTGGATAAGAGTATAGGGGTATTCAAATAAGTTAGAGTTTAACGGTTTGACAGGTTATGTCGGGTTAAAGTCGAGTAAAAAGTTAATTTTTAAACTTTTAACCCAAAGATTAATGTGATAGGTTAATGAGTCACTTATGTATTTTGCATAACCTTAAAGAGTAGCGCGCCCAAAGTTAATTAATTAACTTTTTACTCGACTTTAACCCGACATAACCTGTCAAACCGTTAAACTTTAACTTATTTGAATACCCCTTATGAATTATTATTAAGCAAAGTTTATAAATTTCCCCGCAAAATGTCATGGGATTGTTAATCTTTGTGAGATCGTGTCGTAAACGGGAAAATTATTAATTGCAGGCTGTATAAATATCCAGCGATATTTGTGTGTCGTGTGTTTACATTTAAATCAAATCTATTGTGGATTTCAATTATCTTCAAATGTCGTTTACATATATTTATATTCATATATATATAAGTATATACAATATCGATTAATTCTGAGTTTTTACAAAACGCCGGGTTTCAACAGTTAAATGTATTGGATGTTGTCTCATGCTCAAGCGGGGAATTGTTTGCAAAAATGGTACTGTATTGATTTGCACCAGATATACACGACGTTCCTTTGTGTCCGCTTTGTCGACGCCAATATCTAGAACATTTTAATTGAATATATATATTCTTCGTCGCACAGATTTGTAACGTTTATATTTGCCACAATTTCGAGAGTAACGTTCAGTCATTCGACATATACTGTTGCGTTATCATTGAGTTAAATAAAATGATAAGCTTAACATTTTTGAAAAAGAGTGAGATACACTCTCTTTTTATCTTAATGGATATTAAGTAGTTTATACTATTAACTTTAACGTTCCTGAATTTATATTCACTTTTTCTTTAACATCCTAATTATAAAACATCTCTTAATAATATACATCTGATATACGATACGTTTTTAGACTATTTTGCAGACACATTTAGTCTGTTATACCGTTTTATAGGAAGGAAATGGATTAATTTAATTGTTTTAAAGCAAATTCAACTCTCGCTTGTTGGACGTACGCGAATTTGAGGAAACACAGCGAAAGATAGCTGTCGAATGTCTATAATCATTGTAACGTGATCGGCAACATTACCAGGCCTCGTATTGATCTTAAATTCGCAAGATGACTGTCTGCGCGCAAATTTCACGGGAAGGTATCTCGTTTCGGCGATTTACAACATCGCGTTTACATCGTTTCGCGCTCAGAACCGAAAATCAGGTCAGGCCTGAACAACCGCGGTCTGATTTTCGCCACCGTTCGATTTTGACGTAGCACGTCATTAAAGGTACGGATATAGAGCGATCGTCATTGCTGACATTTGGTTACACCCACAACTGCTGCAGTTGATTCATTACGATCAATTCCTCGTCAATCATGCGTTTTACGCGCACTGGATCGAGTGATCAATCAATTAGCGGTCTTTAATTACTTCCACCTGACAATTGTATGTTAAATCCTTTGAGTCAATGCTCGAAACCGAAGTCCATAATCCCGCTTCATATATACATTTCCCACATTCATTCGGAACTCGATTGGAAATCCGCTCGTCGAATTCTCAGTTTCAAGTTAACGTCCATCAGGAATTTATTTTATAATACCTATATATCAGACGGCAAATAAAGTTTTACATTTATTCTTCATATAAAACCGCGCGTATTAAAGTCGACCGGTGGCATTGTGACTCTTGTGACTCTGACGCGTTAATGCCGCATTGCTTTTACATCGTGCTCCCGCGTAAAATTGCACTACGAAGTACGTGAATTTTTTATCTCGCTGTCACGGCGGGCGGGCGGGGGAGAAGGGAGAGACAAGTGAAATGGAGAGACCAGCGGGGAAGGGTAAAATTTTTAAAGGGCACTATATGGCTTATTTCGCAAGGTCGTAACGCTTGCCGGCCATTATGCTTGCACACAGGGCGCCTCGGCAATATCGTAAAGCAGGGTGTATCGATCTTGTGCAGTTAGGAGATGACATCTATCGCACAAATTATATACGCGTCCGGTATTTGCATAACGCCGGGCTGCGACAATTCGCGCGGCCGCTGCGTCGTCACGCGTGATCAGATGACACCTACGTGTCATCGCGGAACATCGTAGATGTAGACATGAACTACATTTGGGACGCATCACGAAGAATTGACGCGTTGTCATCGTCTGAAATGATAATCATTTACGTTCTCGCGACTGTGACTGATTGTGAGTATTTTAGGAATTCGAGCCAACTGATAGATATTGAACGCGCGCACAATTCTCAATTAAAACATGTATTATATATAATTTTTTATTTATTTTATACTTTTACAAAACAAGTTTTTTTATATATCGATACGTATTATCCATTTACTCGGCGAGGCTGTTGATTAGAGGGAAACTATCGCAGTTGTAATTCGCCGACTTGAAAAAGGGGGGATCGTTCATTTCATGGATGAGAAATTTGATATTATGCCAGTTTCGAATGCAACGATGTGGTGTATAATATAATGTGGGATAATCCATTTGCATTTGGAAAGTGAAATTTAATACGACCGTACGTATTTGCGTATTACTATATTATTTTGCGGAATCTGATTGCACTCTTCTACGTCAAATAATCTTTCAGTTTGGCTCGCGGACCACGCAGGTGCGAACGCATTAGAATTTCCAAGGCGTGTTTATATATCATTTTCGACATATCCTGGCCGAACATCGGCAGGCAAATCCGCGAAACGGTTTTGGCAGAGAGATTTAAACTTCTTTCGCATTTTAGAGGATTAAAAGCGGTGGGCCGTAAATACTCCCGTCGTAATTTGAAAGCCCTCGTGTGTTCCAGCGCTCCTCGGCGCATGGATTCTTCAAATTGCTCGAGCGAACGTCGCAGTAATGTTATCGGTGTGTATGAAAATTTCATTTACGAGGAACTAGCCCGGATCTCACGCTACAGCGGCGCCATTAAAATAATGCGATTTGTATACGCGCGCCACTTGGCGCATCGATGTCGACAAGTAGTATAATTTTCCGCTTATGCAATGAAATTTGCCCACCACCCGCACACAGACCGCGTACATATACGCTCATCAGAAGTTTTGACGCCCCGGTGTGTGTGTGTGCTGACGTCAAAGCGACTTCGCGCCGAAACAGGGTCAATTTCTTCGCTCGATTTCTCAATTTTTCCACTCATTCGTTATTAAGAGGGAAATGGAGAACAAGCGATTTCTTACGTGTCCGCGCAGCCAAGCAGTCGTTGGCTGCTGGACCGCACGAGTAGTCCATTAAACAAACGTAAGTTTCGGACCTTCCAGGACGCTCGCACTTTGCCAGTTTGTGATCGATCCGTGCGGTGAATTGGAGCGTGACACCTCGACAGCTCATTGTCTCACTCTGTGTGCACTTATACTTAACGCTCGCAGACTGAAGGTAAAGATGCGATATATCATCATGATGGATACTTTTCTATATCTCCTCGCTCTGTGGTAACTGAAACAAAGAGCAATCTGTGAGATTTACTGCGAGATGCAGTGGGATATACGATCTCCACTTCCACCGCACTGTGGCGCAATTTCGGTAAAAGAACGCGCCGGTAATCTCCTTGTTATCCTCCACTTCCTTTTCTCAAGTTGCTGGGTTAATAATCGTAAAACGCTGGCGGGAAGAATTTTACTTGCGGCGGTACTGCGCGTTTAGTCGTCGATGCCAATCGCGATTTTCGAAGTGACGGCGAAACGGTCACTCCTGGCGGAATTGCATTACGTGCGGTTCTCGTTAATTTCGACAGCCGAACCAAAGTCGAAACTCGCGCTGAAATTAGATTGGATAGGGCATGTCGTTCTTCATAACAGACCAATAAAGTAAACAGCAATTGGCAAGTATATCGCGTACCTGTCGTTGAGAAACAGGACGGGTTTAAAGCGAAAAATTTATTTTTCCGAACAAGGCTTTCAGGATAGGTAAGAAATAAGCGTAACAAGGTGAATTTAATCACGATGAATCTCGCGAGAGGTAACATGGACGTTTTGTATATTGATTTCAATAATTTAAAAGAGACATGAGACTTTTACACGCAATTTCGATTTAAAAGCTCTGATTTATTTGCGCCTAGAACTTGTTTTCATGACTTTAACGATACATATATACCTACGCGTGTCAAACTCGATAATTTTAGATTTACCCCTTCTGCTCCCTAGAATGGAAATGTTGACGTCCGATGCGTGCAGTCGTCGCGCTATTTCTCATCCCATTCTATTCTCTCAGGCTTCCGCAGCGAGCTCGACAACTCACGCGTGCGCGCGTGTTCTCATCTCCATTCATCTGCACCACGGATTGAGCGACAGGACGGTCTCATCTCCGTTGACGCTAATACCTCTCCGTCTGATCGTAAATCTATCGTTCCACACAGCAGCGTTTAGTTTATTCAGAGTCACTCGCGTCGAGAAACGTTTTCCCTTGGTCATCAGCGTATCCATCGTTGTCGCGACAATATTTCCCTTCGCACAAATTTCGGACAATGTTGAAACAGATGCCTCCTTTGGCGGTGTACAGTCGTTGGTTTATTCAGACTTCAAAGTTTGCGGTCAAAGCCTCGAGTTGCGCTTTTGATTGCGCTTTTGAAATGCACGAAACTCGGAAAGCGGTTCGACCATTGCGGTCGATCTGGATGGCCTAACAGAATATTTTGGAGGATAGAATTCTCGCTTTGTACAAATAAACACATCTGACGTAAATAAGTCTGGCGCAGGATAATTTCGTGTCTCTCGGGTTATCTTCGCCCGTGAAAAAAGAAGTATACGATTGATTATTTTTTACTTGTCATCATAACATACAATCTGTCATAACATTGTCTACAGCATTTTCTTTCGAGATAATTACGACAGAAGCAAAAAGAGAGAGGTTAAAACGCCGCGGCTATAACGACGATTAAAATAACATAGGTCAGGAATTTTAACGTCTCGCGCGTATCATTTGATATCCGTACTTTTAAAAGCATTTTTTCTCGTAGTACTTTTTTTTCCACGGGGAAATGTCGGATTGCAATATGCGCGCGAGTTCCATTTATTCGGACAGGAATCACTTCTTTCGGAGTATTCTCGCTTCGATTCGCGAGCTTCAAATATTAGTCCTCAGTTATTGCACCAAGGTAGAAAGCTGAGCTCTCATTATTCGTATGCTTTTCATTCGAAAATTGTAAGAGCTTAAAGAATCTGAGAATTTCATGTCTGAAATATATCTACGATTTTTTTTCTGATAAATGTTTTATTAAAAAGTATAAACATATTTAAATTACTATTCTTTTAATTATGCTATAAAAAACACTAGTTTAGAATATACCGTTTTGCAATTGATATGTATATATATCATTTTAAAAGTATAAAAAAGAATGATACAGATTTAAAAACATTTTATATCAATTTTTAAAACTTTTTTTTTTATTATTACGTTAAAATTACAGTGAATTTATTATTATTTTTAGAAATGACTTATAAACTTTACTTATTAATTACGCAAAAGCTAAATCGTATGTTAATTAATCACGAATATATTAGAACTTGATGTATATGTATGATTCTTGGTTTCATTCCGGAGCCGTGAAAGCAATCTACGATTCATCTTCTTCCAAACTGATTCAGCATTTTTGCCGTTAAAATTGTCGAGGAAAAATCATCTTAGCTTTAACATTTAAAGTCAAGTTTGATACTCGTGGCCTTGAAATCAGCTATACAGATTAAATTCTCTTTAAAAAAACATTTTTTTCACACTAATGTAAAAAGTTATTCGTATATTATTTTAGTTTAGGAAAGATTAAGTCAAAATTTATAACACAAGGGATCTACATTAACTTTTCAATAGTACACTTACATGTATCAATATTAAATTTAAATTCTTTGAGAATCACTCGCGCCGAGTGTTACATCTTTATTAAAACTTTTATTATAACGGCGCTGCCGTATTTTAAATTCCTGGAATAATCTCTATCGCGACCCGAATGACGTAGATCTAACATCGATAGGCACGAGAGCCTAGTTGGGAAATTAATGGACCATTGCCGTTAGTAACTGCGCGGATGCGCAGCATCCGCAGTTTCGGCGGACACTATAAGTGCCTGTATCACCTGTTACGCCTGTCATTCGCTCTTCCGCGCATCTCCGATATCCCGGGCGTTATTAGCTCCTTCATAGCATTCGCCATATATTTCGCTGTGCTAACATCTGTAACCGAGCACCATCGATTACCGGTGTCTGGCCTTGCGCGAGGAGATCAATGGGAAATTCAGCGCGCGCGAGACGACGCTGCATGGAGTCAATCTCGAATGCCGTACGGCGACGAGAAAAGTACGCCGGGTACGACGAATTGAGTGAAATCGCATTTACGGTCTCAAACATGATCGCCCGAACAATTTGTCACACAGGCACCGCAGAAGTCTTTCGAGTCGAAATGTCTGTAAATCTTTATTGTCCAGCTTTACGGAGCGCGAGATTTTTCATTCGATTATGCGCTCAATCAAGGTGGATTGGGAAAGGACGAAGGCATGTGGGAGGGGAATCGGACACAACAAAAGGAATCCGTCGATACCGTTAAACTTAGTTTCCGTTTCCGGATGCCAATTTTCCAATCCCACATCCCACGATCCCGCGAGTATCGGAACGCGGTAAATCGAAGCCGGTAGTCATCATTAAGAACACTTCGCCGAGTCGATGACATGCTTCGGTCGCCGGCCTCTCCGCGATAGATTTCGAAACGAGAGAGAGAGAGAAAAATTGACGGCCCCCGCCATTGAGGCCGTTCATTTACGCCCCGTCCATTCTGCGAGGCGAACCCGTCGAGGGTCCGTCGAAATCACTTTGCCAAGGAACCTTTGCCAAGGGACGGGCGAGATATCGATCGTCATCTTCGTTCTACACGCCAACACGACGATAGTCAAATAATTTCAGCCGCCCGCCACTCGTGGGTGGTGAGTTCTCTAAATATTTGGCCGAGTATATTTAACGGCATGCACGTGAAAATATGTGTGTGCGTGCGCGTCGCACACGCGGGTTTTGGGACGCGGGAAAAGAGATACAGCAGCGAGCGGATCGGCCGCGGCGGTGCCTGCTGAATCTACGTCGCTAAAAATACGCGTCGCAATAAACTCAAGGGTGACGTCTACCACGCGGACGTATCAACGACGTTTTTAGCTGTCCTTCTTCTTCTTCTTCTTTCAGAACTTTTGTTTTTTCTCTATAATTACCGTTCTGCAGTGCTTACGTTTTTTACTCGCCGCCGTAAACTTGGGTTAATTTCATCACGGCACCCCCATATTCTCGAAGTGTAAAAATAAACACGAGAGAAATAAAAATTTTCGATAGCGTTATCTCTAATCGTAATGAGGTACTTTCAATTTACTCCGATTTTGTCTCCTCCGCTTGAGATGCTTGGTGGCACTTAATTGGAGCGATAATAATTTAGAATTAACGCGTATAGTCGTGTTCATTGCATCAACATTTGCTTTTCGGGCGGGTTTATTATAATAAGATACTCTCCTGCATAACATAACATTAAGGATAATTAATAATAACATCACGTCTTCGGGTTCAAAGTCCTAAAGAACCAAGGCCAAGAACATTATTCTGATCATCCGCATTGTAGTTATACAGTTTAATCATCTATTATAAAAGATTTCAAAGTCGTTCTGATGTTTTCGAACTTGAAGTTATTTTATTTTAATTATAGATAATTTTAATATCCGCATCGAATTTTATAGAGCTCGATATGATAATAAGCGTCCTTAATCCGTTGACGAATCTACGGATAATTAAGTATTTTTACATTTCCTCGATAAAATAAGATCGTAGATAAGACCAAATAAATTCGCTGACAAATATAATGCGATTCTGGTGAACATCTTATGCATGGGAAGTGCTTATACGGCATTCTTGCAAGAATATTCGCACGCTGCTGACGTTCGTAGAAGACGCAAGAAACTGTTCTATCCTACCGAGATGGGAAAACCCGTGAAAACCGCGGTCGATCTACTTTAATCACCCTTTACGACGCGATATAAATAGCTTTCAAGTTATTTATCACCTACTCTCCATAAAAATCTTTTCCCTCGGCCAACGGCGGGAGTACGACTAAAGTTTCTGCGCGAAATCAATTCGTTATTTCGAGAAATAATTATCCCCGAGCTGATAACGGGGCTTTACGAGTGTTCGATTCTATAGGGACAATAAATGATGGATAACGACGACCCTCGCGTGGGAAGGCACGATATGCATCATCGATAATGTGACAGGATATGGATCAGTTATTTCATAAGTGTCAGACTTACAAATCCCTCGCGGAAAAATTCATCTCTTAGTGCGAGCCCTCAGTCAAATAAACATAAAGCAATCGATGGCGAAAATGTGACGATGAAGAACGATACCCTGGATTTCTCGACGCGTTTCCGAGGCCATTAATTCACCCGCGATGGATATTAATAATCGGGACGATCGGGATCAACGGTTAAGTGCCGCGTGCGAGAGGATAATTCTCTACGTGGACGATTTCGCGGCGGCGACCGGTCAGGATTTGTCGTCGGGTTTCTATAACCGTGCCAAGGATGTTTACGCGCTGCCCGGCGAACCGGATGGTACACGGACAGGTCATCGTTCCAGTCTGTATCCACCCACTCTCGACGGTCTGGGCTTGCAGCTGGACGATCGTTCCGGTCTTTACCTTCTCGACTCCGGCGATAGATCGCCTTCCCCTAATCTGCTGTACTCTCAGACGAGCACCCCGCGACGCTCCAGATGTAGTTTGGACGTCGATCAGCGTTCCAGCAGGCGTTCCAGCATGTCGAATCGCTCGAGGACGAACAGCTGCGGCAGACCGACTCCTTTAGGTAGGAGATAAATTGGAAGATGACCGCGAATAGAAGAAAATGTTTTGTTCCTTATAACTAACTAAAGAGAAATAATCTCGAATCAATATTGCCTTTGCAGAGCTTATATCTAAAATGTTTCTTATATCTAACATGTTTCATGTCTTTTCTCGACATCCAAATGTAATCGGATAAAATATTCGACTTTCTCAACTTGATGCGATGCCGTAGCTCGAATGCATTAAAGAAGTATGGAACATATCGCGTTTTGCTTCGAAGCATCCACGAAAAGGATTATCGCTTGTATCGATCAATTTGTGTGGGCGCGCGGAAGACGCTTTAACATTAATACGTGACGACGACGTGAAACTTCAGGAGACGATAGAAGAGCCAGCGTTAGCAAGAAAACCAGGCCACGAAGGGCAAGTACCGCAGTTCCTCGAAAGGATTCCGTCCGCCCAATAAAGGTGGACGTCAAGCAGACGCAGAAGATAATAGAGGACACTCAGCAACTCGAGCAAGCGAGGCGTCATCGACGAATCGCCATGATTGTTCTGGGAACCTTCATCTTTCTTCTGGCAGCCTCGGTGCTGGTGGTGGTCATCACCTTGACGCAAAGCAGCTTTTTGAATCCTGCACCCGACAGCTCGAAAGAGCTGACCGAACGCAATCGTAAATCATATGAAATATGAAAGTTTGAATACTAACTCCGAATCATTGAATATTTTTATTAGAATACCGAGATCATTGAAATTTAAGCTGTATTCAAAGCCACTAACCACGACCCTCCTTATCCTTCGTCGTTTTAAGCTATATATAAATGGTGTTTCTTCGCAGTTAATTAATTTTAGCTTGCGGATTTAACTTCTGTAATATAGTTTCACCGCAACGCTCGATAAGGCTAATTTGAATTTTGCGCCACTTCTGATTCACGAGCGATTAAACGATCTAACTCGCCGTCGAAGTTAAGAAAAATTTATCGCGACACGGGAAGAAAGTAACATAAATCTATGTAGTCGTTGTTCGCTCGTATTGAGAAAACGCGCGGGGGCGCGAGATGCTAGTTTTACGTCGTATATCTTCGAGAAGATAAATTTTTCACTTTACTTACCGGTATTCTTATCGTTTCAGTACGAAAGGAGAACGAGGAGCTGCTGAACTCGCTGAACAGAGATATTTCCGTGCCCGAGAACGTTACGGCGCCTCCCTAAGACGAGGTGAATTCTTCCGGACGGAAATGCACCGCTCGTCCGTCGATCTCGATTTGCTTCAGCCACGCGACACGAGAAGTCTCAAGCGAGAAGCACGATGACAAATTTCACGATGGCGGACAACGTCGTTTAGGAATCAACATCTCCACTGCGTTTCGTTTTACGAAGACGTCCGGGCGATTCAGGGGAGAAATTCCGAGACGACGCGATGGTGAGAAAAATCGAGTAGGTCTCGGATCGGCAGCACGCTCCGATTAGATGTAATTTTAATGCATTTTAACGCGAAAGAGACGCGTCCCTGTATACGACGTACATGTATGTCGCGGAAACGTTATTTGCGACGAGCTCGCGAAAAGTCCGATCGCGACATTCGATATACCATGTTGCGTCGTCGATTGTATTGTTGCCGCGTTTCGAGAACGTCGCGTTGGTATATATATATCTCGTATCGATGCAGATTAGGTGCTTTCAATTCCAGCAAGCTTCGCCAATAAGGGCTCACTTCGATTAGAAACACAAAATCCAGAATACAATCTGAATTATTCGTGAAGCTCGGTTAAATTGAAGCTTAACAGTAACGTAAACTTAATAGTAAAATTTTTATTTGATTGAATAAATACGCTTCACATCGAATTTGGGGCGATTTCTAACGTGATCATTTATCTTTCATTAATCAATTCAGCAATTGTCTATGGTATACGTGACCTTTCGTGATAAATGCGATTAAGAGCGCCTGATCTGCATGGAAGTGAGCTGTAATTTTTCAGGAGCGCGATTACGATCTTTGACGAGAGCTCGCGCAGTTTTGTTGCGAAATTTATTCCGACGATAGGTCGCACACCGAATGTGAACAACGAAGGAACGATTTAGAAGTCACGCGAGAGGATGCGGTGCCATAGACGTGGCATTTAGCCGTCCGTCTGTCGGCGAAGAAATCGGCCGGTGACACGAGACCTCTCGTCTATTTCCTTCCTCGAATACGAAAGGATGTACATACGTGGCCCGAATTAGATATACGCGTGAGAATTGATCTGCGCGTGAGTATCAAACACGCGCTTCGTGAATTTTACGCGGACCCGCGAGAAATCGTATCGTTCAGACAAAGGACATAGGATGTAGATTCCTCGGTGCTTTTTTTACATGTCTTCCAGGACGAGAAAGGACACGAGCTCAACGAAACGGGGGCTCTCGGGCCGCCGATTCCTCGCGCTGACGACGGCCTTTGGACGTTTTCGTGCGTGTAGAAAGCTGTACATAAGAATGTTCGTTATTAACAGTCGTTTGTAGTTACGCGCACCGGGAAGATAATCGAGATAAGGGCCAAAATTGTTGTTGTCAATTGTAAAATAACGTGTCATAAAAAGTGCTCAGATTCGCGCGATATAGGTAGAAGAGAGGGTGAAGAAACGGAGCACTATTGGCAATCGATTAATAAAATGTACGTACCTGCGTGTACGCGCGTGTGTACGTACACCTGTACATTACTGTACGAGTAAGGATGCAATTCACGCTTTGCACGAAACAGCCCAAGTATTTTCATTCTCTTCACTCCGCTATAATTTCCCAGTTCGCTTTGTGACTAATTGCTTAAAGTTTTATCGGATATTTTTCGCTATGACGACGGCGATTCAGCAGAAACTTTTTTCCGATACATTTATTCCGTAATCCCTTTCTATACGAGCATGGAAAATACATATTTGCCGAGCATAATTCGATCCTATAAATCTTATATTTCGCAACTAAGCAATATCTGTAATTTATTATAGCGAAATACGCGAAATGTATATATATTCTGCGTGGTCATAAATTTATTAAATTTTGTACAGGAAACCATCTATTATTTTTATATATACGTCATCGCTACTCGCAGTGAAAACATTCTGAATTTTTATCATTGAGTTTTATCGTTCCGTTTGTTCTGCTCGCGATTGGAATTATTTTAATTTGAAACGTCAGGTCGAATCTGATGTCGCTGAAACGGATGACGTCTCTTGTGACAGGATCAGCGATATATCGATAAAATAAAATATAACTTTCCATATATATGGATACCGTTTATGTACCGATAGATGCAATCAGGTTTATGCTGAAAAATAACCGTCATATTTGGCAACAAAAGTTCTCTGTGACACAACAGAGTCCAATATTGCTAAGGTTGGGAGAAATTTATAGGAATTTCGTGGAAATCTCTCTCGTTCACGAAAGCCTTTCTCGCGTTGAATGCCAGCTAAATTGAATCGTTCAGATTGATATATGAACATTACTTTTTTTAGAACTACGACATTTATTATATTGTTTCTCTTTTTAGAACGCGAAGCGTATTAAGATGTAAACACAATTTTCGCTATATGCCATTTTTATTTGTCTTTCTACGAATGTGATATTTCTCGTGAACTAATTTCAATTAAAACGTATCGTTTTTCGAGGAGCTCGGCCACAGTTTCGAATTTCTGCGAGTTTGCTAGTGATTATAACGCTACGGTTAACGCGAGATGACTTTTTCTATTTGACAATGAGATAATGTACGATAACGTCTATAAATACTGGAGTTTACACGCGCATATATGTATAATTAGTCCCTAATGCCGTTTCCGCGATGTAAAATTAACGCGGTGCGGAATATCGAGCGATTAAAAAAAAAAGAAAATATCGCAGGCGAATTTTAGAATTTTCATGATTATACTTGTTACCAGGCTCACACGTATACGTCGTATAAGATACGCATATATCTTCGAAATATTACGATCGCGCGATATAGATCGATCGCAATGAGGAGCGGCAAGAAGAATTTTCTTCATCTTTCGCGACCAATCTCTTCTACTCGTCAATTTTTCTGTCCTGTGTGCCGAATTAATGCGTCTCTGCGCTGCTCCGTTTCGCTGTCTATTCCTAAAGGTAACCGTCCTTGAAAAATTATGTTTCACTGCGAAAACCATTGTATTATACTTCGCCGATCGCGTGTGATATCCTTTGCTCTATTTAACGACGGGGCCGATGCAGGTTCGATCGATCGCACACATCAAATGACTGTGTCATCGTGGAAGGGAGATCAGTTTGACAAGCACGTTCGCGTCGCACAATCAATCGGCAAACGTAGTCGCCGATCTTTCGCGATATCGCGTAAGTTAGAAATTATCGATAATCGGTTTGTCGGGCTTTTTTTTTCCTAGATAAAATCGGCGCTCGGAGATCGTTACGTTCGAATATGGCGCAGCCGATCTCGCTGATAAGCTTGTCAAGGTAGTCTTAAAGCAGCTCACGGCCGTAGATCTCTCGCCGGAAATACCTCGGCCATATAGTTCTCGATCGCCGATCGACTCGGCGATTCGGAGAAACACAATAAGTCGCTACATGCGTGCGCGCGGTTGCGTAAAAATCTTTTCTATAAAGATATTTCCCTTTTTTACCTATAATTAGCAATTTCTAGGGCCACTTGATAGACGTTATATAGCGGATCTTTTTTCCACTTGTAAGCCTGTCCTCTCGCGACGAGCCTTCACTCCCGTCTTCTTTTTTGCATTACGCTTGGAGATCACTTGGCCTAACGCGAGAGATCCATTTAATAAACCGAGCTAATAAATAGCTTAGTACACGCGCGCTCGTGGCTTTTACCCGGGTAGTCTCGAAGAGATCCCACGAGGGCGAATTCGACGGGGGTACGCTCATATAGTGGACGTTAGGAATCTCGAGGACAAGCCGAGAGAAACAAAAGAGAGAGAGAGAGAATTATTTGCGCTGGTCGCTGGTTTTTATTTCCTACGACACTATGATACCACCGAGGATACGATACAATCGCGCCGACTTTGGCATTTGCGTGACGATTAACGACGAACGCTCCCTTATTGTCGAGGTCGCACCGTTGATTAAAATTTAAGCCCCCCTCCGAGATACACGAGATGCGTGTGCCAAACCTGTGCGTGTGTACAGTACACGCACTCCAGTTCTCTTTGACAATCATAGTGCCGATGTGAGTACGATACGCGATTGTGTGTGCGTTTTTACGAGAGAGAGAGAGAAAGAGAAGGAGAGGGCATTTTCTGCGTCGCGCAGCGCGGCGTGGCGCGTGGCTCGTTACACGAGCGACAAGCCCCACTTCAGTCAGGGAGAAAACGGATTGTTCTCCGATCGCTCGGGATTGCCGAGCAGAAATGACTCTCATGCTTCTCGTTGCTTCTTACTTTGTAGCTTCGTTATTGCGCCGGCAGCTACGCGCATCCGTCGGCGGAAAAAATGTGTTCGCAATAAAAAAAGAAGATGAGGCACCGATAAAACGTACAAAATTTTAACTTCATCTACAGTTCCGAGTACCACCAGGTACCGCAAACAAGAGATTCGCGATTGTAAGAGAGGCACACAGCTCAATATTATCGAATTTCTCGAGAGAGATTTCAAAAATCTAATTACATTGAATAAATATTTTCTGAATGTTTCCATGTAACATTCGCGTAGATGATAATGCCTAAATTTAAAAATGCGAAAAGCATTCGTGTAATTATTTTTCGTGCAGTAAGAAGGAAAACTTATATCTTTAGGCTTAACTTTTTATCCTTCTATTACGTCAAAACCTTTCAGTTATTAAATATATACTGGAAATGCACCTGGTAGATTTGAAAACGATTATTTTTCTTGTTCATTTTTATGACGTGAGATTAAACTCTGTAAAACAATGCATATTAAATAAGAAACCGATTTTGCAGTCTGGATACAACTATAAAATATGCCACGCAAATAAATCTGCGGTTGTTTCTTTCTTTTTTTTTCGGTAAAATTGGGCGACGTGCGTAACGTTAAATAATAAGCGGGATAAAAAGCTGTGTGCAAGGTTTCATCTTGTCGCTCTCGTACGCGAGGCACGCGTGTTTTATTCAAGGAAAAAAAAAGAGTCACGCGAGTGGTGTATTCCGGGCACGCTGACGAGATTTTACGCGAGGGATTGTAGTAGTAATATAATAATCTCGACCACGAGGTGTGTATCATAGCGAAGCGTTGTGAGATGTTACAATGAATGAGATATTATAAAAAGAAGTTTATGTTTCTATATTGTAATAACGTTTATGTATAACGAGATTATTATAATGCAAAAATATACATACTAGTTGTCCGGTTTGCGGTCGCCTCTTTATTGACCTCTCGCCGAATCGCGCCGCCTTCTGAAATGAGTTTCAAAAAAAGAAGAGAGAGAGAGAGAGAGAGAGAGAGAGAGAGAGAGGGGAAATCGCGAAATCGTGCACGGAGACGGCAAGAAAAAAGGCCAAAACTCGATATATCTGCAGATCAAAACGGTGAGTTTCTTTATTTGTCAACGTCAATTGCAAACTTCTACATTGTAGAAATCTGTGGGATCGAGGTGGAGGTTCGATTGGCGTTTGAACCCTGCCTAAAAGGGACGTGTAGAGAGTCATGCAATAGCACGAACATATACTTGACACTCGAGTTAAGGTGTAGCTTATCAAATATAACGCGCTCCGCGCGCGCAACGTGGCCGTAAATGATAAAGGCGAATAACCGACTCTGTCCGCGAATTATTTTCGTAACGAAATGTGATGTCCATTCATTCAACGCTTTCGCTCTGTTTGCTCATCAAACATATCTAGGTTCTTCGGTCTACGTAACAGGTGGATCGCGTCGGCAGGATCAAGAATAAACTTTCCCTTCCCTTCTTGCCCCTTGGGCGCGGATCTGCCATCAGGTCGATCGTGAGAGCAATTTGGGATTTTCCACGTTTCGGACGACCGTTTATTATTGACGACCATTTACACGCGGGAGCACGCAACCCGGGTACTCCGGGTAAGTATATAATCACGCATGTCGGAACACGTGCGCGAGTGTTGTCTTTAACTCTAATAACGGGCCAGTTATATTCTACGCCGAAGCTATTTCTATAACGTACGTATGTCTCTCACCCTGCCTGAAAGGGAAATAAAAGTTAGTCATGCCACAGTGCTCGTCTAAATCCTTCTTGCATCAGGGCCATATAGGCGTGCGCGCGTATACCCGTTTGAGAGTTACGCGCGGATCACACGCGCTATTCTTCAATAACGTTTAATCGTAAGCGTTATATCAAGTGTTGCTTTGCACCCTGCCTTAAAGGGATAAGAAAGATGTTTCTAATCGCCATAGCGTCGCGCCGAACAGGACTTTGCTATTTCCTTCCTTATATCTTTTGCTTCTTCAGAGATTCTTTGCACCCCACTCTCGCTCTCTCCATTATTATTTTATTTCTTATTGTATCTTCAATTACTCTTGTTGTATACCACCAGAGATTCTTCACGTTCAGATCACGTTCAAGATGCAAAATTGTTCAAGGATATATCTTATCGCGAAAGATACATTATCGTGCGGAATTAAAGGCGACGGATTCTTTCCGCGTGGAATTTTCCGCGAAAATCTTTGTGCCTGTTCGGAGCTCGGCCATAGCGACAAATAAATACTTTACGATTAATTAAAAACTATCAGTCTCAAGCTTCAGTTTAACCCTGCCTAAAAGGGAGTAAAGGTGGTCATGCAAGATTGCTCTTCCATAATTCGGGACCCTAGCTATAACGCACGTTGAATGCACGATGACTTCCGAAGGAACGGCTCCCCTTGAAACGATTCTTCGGAAACCACCGGACACATTGTAAATTCGCATTATTCGGCCGAGATTTCTTCGCCAAATCGAGATTTTTCGCCGATCGAGTTAATGTTTCAAAGTCGACCGAGCAAACAACGACCATATACAGTCGCCTATACAAGTGCTACAAAAGAAAACGTTCAGCGAGCACGGCAGTTGAATGATCGGTTCTTAAAGAACCATATTTGTTTTGACACATAAAAATACACTCCGATAACAGACAACTGCTGCAACTGCTGCGTACGCTGAAGTCTTCCACTCGACTTGCGTGCAATATGTGTATAAATAAAACTCGGCTTTCACGTGTTGCTATAATGATAACAAAGAATAATAGTGCACAATTTACGTCATTATTATCCTGTCGAATTCTGCGTAATTCGACACGCGTTTTTGAATTAAGGTGTTTGAACTGTGAGATATCACTCTCGAATTAATAAAACGTTTACACAACTGACAGGCACCTATTTGCGCGTTTAAAGTGTAAATTAATGCAATCCAAACAGATATACGTCATTATCGCGAGTTCTCTCTAATTATAACATCGCACACGATGATATCTAGATCGGGAAAATGCTCCTTTGGCGATCTCGTTACTTCAATCGAAGCGCCTTCTTCAATGGAATATAAGAGCCCTTTCTTAACTATTAAAATCTTATAAACTAGCTTTTCTCTGAGGAATCTTTTCTCCGTATTCTAATAATTAAATTGTGATTCAAATTCCATTCATTCAGTTTCAGTAAAGTGTAGAAAATAAAAAAAATTCGTAAAGCAGATTCAAATCAAAACGCAAGGGACTGACTCTGTAACTAGCAACATAGAGAGTCTTGAAATTTTCTTTCGAATTTTTTCTATGAAGGAGCGTGTAAATCGTCGACCTTTGACAGGGAATGCTCTCCGGCTCTCTCGAATGATTTGCAAACGGTAATAATTCGTTTCTATTTAAATTTTGCGAGCGAAAACGTCTCGTTACTAATTAATTACGTCAATCCGAATGTGTAATTACGAAATACGTCAATCCGAATGTGTATTCAAATATTGCAATTGATCTTACCGAGGATCGTTGGAAATATCTCTCGCCCTCTTTTATGATCGATCCGGACGTAACCGGAATGGCGATCAGCCGCTTCAAGGTTCCCTGTCAAACGTCCCATAATCCAGGAAACGCGCATCGCTTATTTCTATCGTTTAAAAATTATCCCGCGTGAATTCTTCATAAGCATCGCGGCGGCCTTACTTGCGCCTATCGAGCAATCATAATCCTAAGCAATCGTACTTATTTGTTGGATTTGCTGCTCGCCTTTCGCACCGCTCTTCTTTTTTATCTCCTTGTAGTTGAGCTCCTCCTGAATTTCCAGCAGCGACTTGCCTTTGGTTTCGGGAACGATCAGCGCGATGAAGAATACGCCGATGTAGCAGCTGGTGGCGAACCAGCCGAAGGCCGCGTACACTCCCAAATTGTCGGAGATGACTTGATACATCTTGGAGACGATGAAGGCCAGCAACGAAGACACCAGATTGGCCAACGACACGGCGGCGCCCTTGACATTTGTCGGGAACAGCTCGCCCAGCATCATGTAGGACAACGGATTCAGGCCCAAAGCGATGATAAGCTCGTAGAATATCACGGAGGAGTGAAGCAGCCAGCCGTATCCGAGCGTGTCCACGCCGAATTGGCATTTTACGAGATAAAAGACACCAGCGATGGTCAGGGCGACTCCAGCTAGAAAAGAGGTGGTGATGAGTAACGGTCGTCTGCCGAGTTTATCGACCAGAACCACCGCTCCGAGGCCGGCGATCAGTTGAAGTGCGCTCAACAGGATGACGGAGTTACTCGCGGGCAGACCCGCGTCGCCTTCCTCGAGGATCTCCTGAGTGTACGATTCGACCGCGGCGATGCCGCTGAACTGAAGGACGAACTGCAGGCCGATACTGATGATGACGGCGCGTCGGTTTCCAGGCGTGCTGAACAGATCCCAGAATCGGCCGCGATCGCTGAGATCGCGCACGACTATCTTCTGCATCTGCTCCATGTCCGTCTCCAGCTGATTCTGGGAAGCGCAACGTTTCAAACGTTTCAGGTTCGTCCACGCGTTTTTCTGGCGATTCTTCATCAGTAAGTAATACGGCGACTCGGGCATCCAGGGAAAGCTCATGAAGAATACCAGCGGGATGAGCAGGCAGCTGTAACCGAGCAATTGATAGGAGACAAACGGACCGATCGCGTGAGCGTACAACTCTCCGAAAGTCACCATCAGCTTGATGAAAGAGCCGAGGGTACCCCTGATCTCCTTGTCGGCGATCTCGCCGATGTACATCGGACAGATGACGTACGCTATGCCCTGGCCGATACCACCGATACCGCGAGCGGCGTAGAGAACGTAGGGATTCCACGCTATAATGATCAGAATGAACGAGAGAGACAGAGGTATGCCGCCTACCAGCAGGCTCATCTTGCGACCTAGCCGATCTACGATCAATGCCGCCACGATGCATCCGGGAATGGTGCCCAAAAGGTAGAAAGAAGCGATCCAGGAGGCGTCGTCGGACGTTATCGGGACATGGGAATCGGATGATTTCAGTATTGGCAAGGTGGGTGACGTCCAGCCTATATGAGATCCGGTAGCTGCCAGCGATAGAGTAGCTGTGGTAAAATTGAACGGATAAATTATAATTTACACTGTTATCCGCTGATTTTCTTGTATGTAGGAATTATAAGAAAAAATGGACTCTAAAAAAGATTTATAGATGAAAAGGAAGATTAATTACATAATTTTCTCTAGATAATGTAAAATAATCGGTTTAAATTATTATTTACGTATAGAAAATGTAGATATAAGTTATGAGAGAGAGAATGATCATGCCACACATAACTATAACTATAATAAATAAAGGTAGCGTTTACGATATAAATGCGAATCTCCCTCTAATTTGGCGAATGCTTGTGTTCGATCTTACGCTTCGGACTTTGGATACTCTTGACTCCAAAATCTTTTCAAGGTCTGCGGTTACAATTTCAACACAATAATCAAACTGATGTTTATCTTGTATCTTGTAACCATCTATATAAGCCGATATAAAAAATGGGAATAATATTTGCATTCTTAATAATTTTTCTAAATTTGCTCTAAATTAATTATGTAGATCGTAAATCTTTATTAGTACCTACAGCGCTTTAAAGTTCAAATTATTGACAAGATGTTATTATTTTAAATCATTTATATCAATTTCCATTAAAAAAAATTAAAAATAATTTATATTTATCTACCTGTAATCGCTGCTAGATATTGAGGCCACCGTTTAACACGGGATTGCTCCATCTTTTATTTCTTCTTATCCTACGACTGAAGAAAAAACCAGAACGTTTTTATTATTAAAAAAGTACGGATGCGATTTTATTGAAATTAAATACGATATTATAAAAAATATGTATATTCTTTCCCTCTAAACACATATATGTATAATATGTAAAATAAAAATAAAAACTTTCGCGCATCATTTACCGCGCTTGGTTCTTAGCCCGTTTTCTATATTCGTACATACATATATCTATGTTCTATTATTTTGTATAAAGAATTTTGAGCAAAGTAGATTACTAATAATTTATCAATATTGGCAGTATAACATGATAATTTACCAGACACACTTTAAAATATCATGTTCACAGTAAATTTTACAAATTAAGGGCTTAGTTTCACTTCTGTCCCTTAAGCTGTTTGTGCAGAAAACTTTACGAATTTTTAATTGATATTTTGCTTACAGAGATAACGATGAAACGCACTAATGCTACCAGAGAAGATGGCGAATTTCCACGAGCCTAACGACACCCGAATTTTAATGCATTTCAGATGGAATAAGAACGCATTCATGGCGCCGTAGATTATATATGTCACTTTATCAGCGCTTTCCTTATCAGCGATTCGTGTCAAATCTGTCGCTCTCTGTCCCCACTTGTTCCACATGAGAATGTGTTTGCTTATTACTAGTAAGTTAGTTCGGACGAAGGACAGGTAGAATAAACATCGAATAATTTTTCTGTGCACGTGCCATCCGCAAATTATTACGCATGCTTGATTATTCGAGATAGCGACTTAAATTTAACCCAATTAACATGAAGATATAATACAGCTACGATGTAATCCTTCGAGTTGTGCAATGTAGGCACGTTTCGAAGAGGCAATATCTAATATCTCGTGGCGTTATTGTATCGGTACACTTACTCGGTACGAAATGGCATTGTGCGTCTCTCGATTATCTATTTCATTATACGACAAGTTAATAGAATTGATGATATAACGATTAATATGACAATAAGATTTGTAACTATTTTATCGTACGTTGTTGCAAGATTTTCGAAAAATAAAGCGAAAACATTGGCGCCGCGTTCGCGGCACTTGTGCTGACAATTTCTATTTGACATTTAAATGCCATTTTAATTAATTCGAATGTCGCAATATTTATACGAGAAAGATTAAACATACTGGTAACATTCTATATTATTTAATTGCGTTAAGTATCGATCGAATGAGATTTTATTAGAAAACTGCGAAAACGCGATCATTGCGTATTTAATTGTTTCCGTTATACAAATAATAGGATTAATATCTTATATTAATTACAGGGAAAATCCTATACACGGAGTTATTTATAAATAATGCCTTTTTGTTGCCGCTGATTAGCGGCAGGTAACGAACGTGCAATAACAATTTTACAAGCTTATTGGTATAAGTAATTAATCACTTTACAGCATCGCAGCTGTAATATAATAGTCTCCCTTGGAAACAACGCTCTCTCTGGAACCGTTATGGAATAACGGACAATAACAGTGGACAACAAAGAGAGCATTAAAAAAGCGAAATTATTATTTTATTGTAACGCATATTTTTTAAACCGTTGTTTACATTCTACTTGCGTGAAAGGAAATAGATTCTCGTATAGGCGTATATGCGATTCTCGAATATATGAATTATAATAAGAGCACGCTATTGGTGTATTATCGGATTGACAAAATATAGCATGCGCAATTGCAAATTTTTATTTCATCATCCCAGATAACATATGTGTCTAATGAGACACTATGTCTCACAGATATGTTTTTTTAAGAGAACGTTACACGAATGTCTTTCTGGTTGTTTTATAAAATGTCTTCGATGTTTTTAATGAAATTTTAAGGCGTCTCTTAGATGACTCCAACACATAATGTCTTCCCAATCTCTTTTTTTGATTGTCTTTTTTATCTTTTTACTTTCTACTTTCCTATATATATCTTCTTCTTTTTAAATAAATTATTGCACAATCGTAATCTACTTCGAGATTTGTATTATCCGAAATTATCGTACATAGAAGGAAATTGTTCATAGAAGGAAATCAATAATGAAATTTTTGTGCGAATTATAGCAATGCGTTTTCGTCAAAATCGTTGTTTATAAACTTTTCTCCGCGGAATCTTTTCTTGGCCACCTCTAAATCAAACGCATGAAACGCACAAGGCAATCGTTATCGCGCCTTGAAGCCTTGATAATTCCCGTCGCAAATATACGCTTTACACATCCGTATGCAAACGTAGTGCATTGCAAGTTTTGTGTGTGAAAACGCGTGGATATTCCTTATCGGCCTAATTAGCCTGCAGAAAGTACATCACGCGTTTTCGCAATATTGTTAGAAAATCTTATAGATGATCAACAACATTTCTGGAGTGTTTCCATAATGCAAAACTTTTAATTTTAGAAATTAAATCAAATAAAAAAATAGATTTGCAGGAAAAAAAAGAAAGATAGAGAGAAAGAGATAGAGAGAAAGAGAGATTGATAGATTGAGTAATATAAAAATAGTAATATAAAAATAATTATATAAAATAAGTAATATGAAATAAGTGATATAAAAATAATAATATAAAATAAGATAAATTATAATTACTATAGTTTACCATAAAGATTAACTGTTATTTTCATGTTGCCACCTCGCACTGCCAATGCCTGCACTGTAAGTGCTTGCATCGCAGTGCAATAGCGATATTTATACCGCGCCGCTGAATAACGATCTATTTGTATGTATCTGCTTTGCCACTTGCGTTGAGCCTATTGTCATTATATATTCTATATTCTATATATAACCAGAATAATTAATGATTTTACAAAGCATCGGATATCTTCCGTATTCTTTTGGGCACATGT
>NW_020227658.1:140515-153466 GCF_003070985.1 Temnothorax curvispinosus
CTATGCACACGAGTCAATATCTTACTGGTTTTTACCCCTCCAATTATTATAACAGAAAAATTAGTTATATGTGTGTCTTATAAAACATAAATGCCAATTAATATATAATAATTATAATTATGTATTCAAATATATGATGTATCATAATATTTACTTAAAAATAGGATTCTTTAGTTTTTAGTTGTTTGTCGATGGTTTAGTGTTTAGTTTAATGATGTCCACAGTATCATGTCATTAGGCAAAACATTAGATTGTGTTCATCTTCAAAGTGAACCATAATTAACCACATTGTAATGACCATAACTTCCCCGAGACCACCCGATAAGTAAATAACGGAAGAATCGTTTGTCGATAACTAGAGCTCGACGATTGTTACATAGTTTCGCCTGAAGTAAAATTTTTATTTTTAGTTTCGTTTGAAAAAAATAACCGTCGTTCGCGTGACGTGTATGTGCCAGTCTTTATTTCAATAAAATATCTAAAGGCTGGACGTTTCAAACCGTACAGAGAAAAATGCAATTTATATGCAGATAGTCGCGTGGTAGAAAACTGCAGTTAAATATGGAAAGTGTTTATGCCTTATCTGGGCCAAGCGTTCACGTCGTTAACGTTTAATCCAAGCGAGCTGCGATGTGACATATTTATGACGTCGACGTTCGTCGTCAGCCTCTAACGTAACGAAATACGTGCGAATGTTTTGCACAGGTGTATCTCATCCGTGACAAAATGCAAAACAAGCGCAATACCGGCAATACGGTATTCGCCGATGTTCTTCTCACGTTTCTTCGCGGTGAAAGAAGAAACAATGAATGTCAACGACCGATAAAGTTATATATAAAGTCCGATAACACCCTATCGCCAGGTAATTCGGCCAGATCTAATCTTTTTCGAAAAGAACAAACGCCCAGTCACTCAAGGTAAATCAAATTTAGATTCGCTCCAATGGATATTAAGTCTTTTCACGACTGGCGCGCGTCGCGTCCTCAATCTAATTGACCAACTATGTCAACCATCGCGAGCCTATTATTATAAATAAGAGGATCGTTTTCACGTGTCGTCTCGATCTTGATTTACGATAAAGATTTCGCGGTTCCGCACCCGGATCCTCTGCCGGGCGCGCCACGCCGGCGTTCGTGTTTCGCGCGTGACGCTCGCAATCTATCGAGCGCTTAGCGCCGAGCGCGTCGACCGCCGCCATCGCGCTGTGGCAGACGTCGGGCCAGTCGCGAGTCGTCTGCCGTGGCGTGTGGCGTGTCGTCGCGCGTGAGACGACTTCGGCGAAGACCTGGTGAAAATACACGCACGCGGAAAACTCCGTACGCGGCTACGCGAACTCCCCTTTCGTTCAAACCCCCAGTTCGGTCCCAGGTAAATCCGTGCTCCGATCGTCGACGGCGAATCGCCGCGACCGCAGGCCGCTGTGACGTGCGGACTCCCGCAGGAGATCCGACCAGCGAGGGACCGACGGGCGCAGTCGAAGATGTGCGGCGGGTTTACGTGCTCGAAAAACGCGCTGACAGCACTCAACATCCTTTACATCGTAAGTGGACACTCTCGAGGACGAGGCCTCGAGTGACTCCGATTTCTTTCCGAAACCTTCTCTCGTCTCTCTCTCTCTCTGTCCCTCCGATCCTCTTTATCGGAGAGAGAGAGAGAGTTCTCTTATCAATCGACGCCTCCCTCTCTCGCTCCCGTCCGCCTGACCGCGCGTTTCGCCGTCTCGCTCCGTCCCGACGCGACGTTCACGGACGACCGAAGCGTCCGCGTCCGCGTCCGCGTCCGCGCGTTGCATAATTGTGCAACAGCCGATTTCGCGTACATCCTGGTTGATTAGGGACGCTTGCCCCTCGCCCTCCTGCCGCCCGTGCCTTTTCCCCGGGATTGAGATCTATACGCGACGGCGAGAGACCTCAGATCGACTCGTGTCCATTTCCATGCAGATTAACTTTAATCTCGATTCAACTCGCTCTTTATCTTGTTCTGGTACTAAGAATTAGAAGAAAAAGAAGAGAAAAGTAACTTGGACCGAGATCAAAGTTGATCTACATTGGCAGAAACGGACGTTAATGATGGGAGCTTTCCAGCAAGCGACACAAGTCGACACAAGTGTCATTTTGTCTTTGTTACTCATCATTGCCAAAAAAGAAAGATAGAACGACGTTTGTGTCGACTTGTGTCGCTTACTGGAAAGTTCCCCTTATTAGCGCTCGTTGATGTCTCTGTCATCCCGTCGGATAATTGCGCGGAGAGTTACCGCGAATCTTATTGCGCTCATGGAAGTTGCTCTTATCCAGTAATCTCACCCTTGTACCTCATAAGAATGATTAATATTGTCGCGAACGAGGGCTATAACTTGACAATTGGTGCACTCGGATTATGCACAAGTCTGATAAGCCAGCTTTGGATTATCTGGCATTTGTCGTGGACGGAGAGTCAATTTTGCATCACGCTTTAGGACGGTGTGGACATTTTTATATTCTAATTGCCGTTTCTTCTCTTGCAGGTTGTTGCCTTCATATTGATAGGAGTCGCCGTATATGGAAGGGCATCCGCCTTAGTTACAAATCTCCCCATTATAGGTGGTATTCTAGCATGCGGGGTGATCCTGTTTCTCATTTCCATCCTAGGCCTGATCGGCGCCGTTAAACATCACCAGGTTTTATTGTTCTTTGTATCCTTTTCTCAGCTTTTGCGATAGCGGCTTTCGGTGTTGAGCTCGTCAACGGGGATCAGTGTTCCTATTTGATTTACCATCGCGATTTTATATCATGAATCTGATATTTGATGAAGAGAGCATTTATTCAGCATACTTTTTTTCGTACTGTTACGTTTGTATATTATTATTGTCAATAATAACTAACGCGTTTTATGTGATTCTTCATTAAATATTTTGATATGGTGTAATATCCTCGACAAAAGAAATTGGCGTACGTTTCCTTAATTGTGTTTTACAGTACATGCTTATCTTATTCCTTTTGTTCCTGATTCAATTCAGCATTGCCTGCGCTTGCCTCGCTGTCAATACGAAACAGCAAGAACAACTTGCGGAACAGGTAATTTTTTCATTCGGAAGGCATTACATTTATATATTATTTGATCTAGAATGGATGAGACTTAATAATATTATGTCTAGGGCTGGAGAAGCGTTGGACATGACTTAAGAGCAAAAGTTCAAACTACCTTTAACTGCTGCGGATTTAATAGCACCACTGATGAATCAGGTGGATCTTGCGACGACGTAAGTAGCGACAAAAATGGCATTCCGCGTGAAAATTGTCAAATAATTGATATCTTTTACAGAAGATTTGTTGTCAGTCAATCGATGTCACTCAAATGTCTTGTCCACCTTGTCCAACATGTATGCATAAACTGCAGTCTACCATTGACTATGCGTTCAAATTATGCGGCAGTATAGGATTATTCTTTAGCTTTACGGAGGTAAGGTTCCACGAACAACCGACATGGCATTTTTCACGTGTATATATATCACACAATTTGTACAGAATGCAATATGAAATATTGCACAGAACATGATTTATTTAATATTAATATTGAAGAGTTTTATCTAACTAAAAAGTGCACCATATCCATATTACGGTCGCCGATTACAATGAAAATACTCTCATTTTTGCTAATGCTAACATGTGTGCCCGATTACAGTTTGTTGGTGTATGGTTGACCGTGAGGTACAGGAACCAGAAAGATCCACGAGCTAATCCTAGTGCTTTCCTCTAGTCTAACACCATCGCCATGTCCTCTGTCACTTCATATGATCCTCCTAACAGATGGTGGGTGGCTTCATATGTCGGTTGTGGTTTTGATCTTTTTTTTTCCTTCCAGCGTTGTAGCATTACCGGTTCAGATATTCATTCGCTAATTGTTCATTCGTAATGTTTTAAAAACACTGTAAATTATGTGCGGTACATAGCATGCAGCGATTTACACGATAGCAATGTCCATAACTTTTGTATTTTTCTCATTTATTCTTTTCTTCGGATGTCTCCGGATCTGATAAATTTAAACATTTTCAGGTGATCGCAGCTTTCTTGGCAAGGCGTTACCGTAATCAATTAGATCCAGAGGAAAAAGCTGCGAGAGCCGTTTTTCCACAGCATAATTATTTATATTGATTCGGCGATACATTCAAAAAAGAATCAACTTTTCCTTTTATTCGTATTACATGTAGTTCATGATACTTTTATCGACATGAAAAGGACAAACATCTGAAATTAATTTTATTTTTGATTGCCCGGGATATATTGTTACGCAACATTTTCCAAGGGCTATTTTAAATTTAATTTAAACTTTTTCTTTTAATGCTTTAACTCTTTTAATTATACATACGTAATGCTCAATAGAGACAGAAGTTAGTACATTCTTTAACTGGGCAGTCATAGGTTTTAGAATGAGTTAGACGAATAATTGAAATGTGTGCTCTAGTCATATACTTAGAACACTCATAACAAGCCTCAATGCGCCTTGTAGTCTAGTGACAGATAACATCATGTAAGTATAAATTTGTATTAAATTTCGTTGCATAATTTTCTTCAACAATCCGTTGATAAATGGAAGTTGGCGATTAAGCTCTAATATATTATCATAGTTGTATCGTTTAGTTCCACAATTCGGATGAACCACAAAACTTAAAAGCATTCTAAAAAATATGGAACAACATAAAGAAATGATGTAAAGTAATATGCATATTAATTTTTTTAATATTTTTTCATGAGGGAATGTAGTTTATCGTGGTAAAAGCATAGATAACATCCACGATCTTGTCAATCATATTTTTCTCCCACATATAAATGAATCATATTAGATACATATACATAATTACATTCAATACATTACGACATCTAGAAATTTATATCTTCCCGAGTAAAAAGATTCTGTCATATCATCTTTGAGTACTTTTAGATAAACTTTATAATATTTTTATGTCTGCGAAGAGATTGTTTTTATATTTTAAAATGTTCTATTAACGTTATGATATAACTTATGTTATATTAAGAAATTGTAATCAAAATGACCCGAAAAAAATTGTAATGTACCCTTATAACAAACCATATCTGATTTGGATGAAACTTGGCTTACTTTTGACAGCTTTCGTATATTTGCTTATGATATCGCATGCGTATTATCCAAAATGTTAAGAAATTATACTTAAAATGTATAACTATCGAATTATTTATCGTACGATAATACCATAATCAATAGTAATATAAAATCTATCGTATTTCAAGTTTCATCCTCTAAAAATATCCAATATGAGTGCTTTGCTTGAAATTATAAATTCTATGCTGATTGTGCACTCTAAGAAAACTTACACGTAATAAGAATCTGAAATGTCCCTAAACAGCCTGGTGGGAAGTTATTGAAGAACTTTATATCAGTCTCATTTTCTTGTGCATAATGTAAAGTTTTTAATGGATCCTCGGCTTTTAAGCAGGCTTTTAAGCTTTTGCGATCGTAAGAGAGTATTTAAATTATTTTGTTGAATATTATTAGCCCGCACGGGTTTAATTATTATGAAAATTATATTTTATTTATGAAGAAAGATGCTTTCATTGAATGACGTCTCGTGAGATAATATCCTTCCAGGTTTTTTACGGACGATCTGCATAATATAAGAAAAACTACGAGAGACACGTGTTGTGAATTTAATGTGCATAATTATTACACGATGTACGTTTACATCGTCCCCTATTCTATAGCTATTAGAGAACATAGGATATTTTCTATCTACGCCCTGTCGCGTGAGACGTAGATGGGACGAATCTAGCCGTAGCTATAACGTTTTCGTGAGTCTCCCTGCCCGGAAAAAACAGCTGTTAAGATATCGCGTCTTCGCTGTTCAATAACGAATCGGAACCATCGCTCCATGCGTTGTCGCAATTTGCGTTAAAATTCTGAGAATACAATTAAACGAGAACCGAACAAAATTCATGGAATTCGTTATTGAACTATAAAACCGTAGTTTGACGTCGCACACATTTAAAGATTTTTTTTTTTAATATTTGGAAAATGTCGCTTTGATGAATTACCCAATATCGTTCCAACGAACGATTCGAGTCTACGCAAATCACGAAACTATGCCACAGTCACGTCTTACGAATAGTAGAAAGTAATTCGCGGATATATCTTCCGACGTAAGCGTGCGAAATAAAATCACGCGAACATTCCGATTTTTATGCGCATTCTTTCCTCCGGCTTTGGTAGAAAACGTGCATGTATTTTGCGTGTGTGCACGGAATAGAGGGCTCGTACACGAGAATATATACGGTAGCGTAATTCTCCTACATACATATTTTTACCTAAAAAAAAAAGTACGTATCGTAATCAATCTACTCGTAATATAGATTTAAACCACTGTACGTATATCCTGCGAGCTACGAACAATCGAGAAATGTGTATGGGAGCGATTCACACGCATCTTTTTGCGTAACTGCGAGATGGAATGACGTAAAGCACGCCCGATTATATTGTCTATATAATGCAATGCGTGCGTAAGAGAAATCAAAAATATTGATGCGTGCGGGAGGATTTGAGTGTTCGACAATCCTAGGTGACGGAAATCATGTATTGTACACGTTTAGAAATCATATATTCCATTTAACTCCTCACACCGAATATCTCCCGATTCTACAGGTCCGTTCTTTGTAACCGCGTCACGTTACACTTTCTGAATTTAGAATAAAAGAAAAATGTATAATGTATAATTGCGCGCGTTGGGCAGCGATAGATGGAAAGTGTAGAGAACTCGACTACAAGGAGCAGCCTTTTAGGTATTCTCTCCAGAGAGAATTCGAGGATATCGCCTAATTTTAAGGTTCAAAACGAATCGGATCTCGAGAGATGCTGCGTTTAATTCCGATATACTCGCGCATTCCAACGGAAGAGAAACAAATCTCAACTATGTTAAGCACGAGGAATTTTAAAGAATTTTAGTTATGAGATAGAGAAGAGCATATGCTATTGCACGACGCTGAAGAAATATCAAGAGCTAAACGATTGCGAGCGATAGAGTCTCAATTGCTAGAGCTCTCGTGTAATGATTGCGATAAATAAATTAGATGAAGGTTCGGATATGTATTTATTTAATTAATGTTGAGGGTGGGATCTTTCCTTGATTATTTTGTTTCAGTTAAATGGTTAAAGCCTCCCTGAAAACATTTCTTATATTTTCCCAGAAATTTTCTAAGAGTTTCTCCTATTTTAGATTTATGAAAAATTCTGAAAAAATATGTAAAATTTCTCAGATACTTTTCAGAAATAATTTTATAAGGATTTTTGAGATATTTTGATATCTATATGTTTGAAAATTTCTGATAAGTTGCACGGATTTTTTCATATATTTATTCAGATTTCTACACATGTCGACAGAAAAAATCTGGAATATTTCATTATTATTTTGTCCGAGTATTTTTGAAAAAATCCTAATTGTATAAGAAGTTTGAAAAATTCTCTTAAAATTTTCATAAATATTTTAATTGAGAAAGGTTCTGAGACATTTTTTCACCACTTTGCGATGCTAAAGTATAAGATCTAGACAAATTCAAATAATTAGCTATCTTAATTAGAACCATCAAAAGATTGTTAAAAATCTTTTTTTCCGCAAAGTAGTGAGACCATCACAAGTAGAAATATTTGAATTTGTCTTGTCCTCTGGCATCGCGAAGTGGAGTTCTAAACCAAAATCTCAATTTCTCGCGACTGACTCCCTTTTTTACGATCGATATGCGCTCGATGAGGATTATTTACATTCGCGTCGCGACGCTCGACGAGTTCATTCACCCCCCCGTTGCGTTGTCGATTATTTAACGCGGGTTGACGACCATCGATCTCGCCGTCGGACGACGGCGAGTCCATCGATTCGCGCTATCGATTCTTCTCACCATCCGACCATCCCCCCTAAAAAAAAAATAAAAATGGCCACCACGGGCGCGCAGCGCGCACAGTGCGCACACCGCGGCCGCCGCGCGCACGTAGCTCCACGGTGTTGATAAACAGGCGGGCGATAAAACGGCCCCGCGTCGGCCGACACTTAATTCTCGACGTTCCGACGCGTCGGCGACACACGGGGTAAAACGCAGCAACGACGGCGTCGATCGTGGAGAAGGTGAGGGAAGGGGCGGCGACGACGGCGGCGGTCCTGGCCGAGGAGCGGCGTCCCCGGGCTCATGGTGGCAGCGACGACGAGCGCGGCAACGTTGAGGTTATGGACAACTTCGTGAAAATCGAGAAGATAGGGGAGGGCACGTACGGGGTCGTCTACAAAGCCCGGGACAAGCTGACCGGCAAGCTGGTGGCGCTCAAGAAAATCCGTCTAGAGACGTACGTGCGGCCTCGTAAATTTATACTCGAATACATAAAAAAAAAATCTCTTTCTCTCTGTCTCTCTTTCTGTCTCTTTCTCTTTCGCCCGTTGGGAATGTTACCCTGTAAACCAGGGTGAACCTGATTCCGACCCCCCATCCCGACAAAAGCGTTCTCGGGGGGACGCTAGAGCCAGGCGGGATTTTATTTCTGAAGGAATTTTTATACAATAATTTTACTATCAGAAACTTGACAGAATCTGGATGAAAGTAAATTATTGAGTCAATTATTAATTGTTTTTCAAGAAACTCCTTATTACTATATTCTTGTCTTTTTGTCGTTTTGTATTATATCTCGAGCTAATAGGAACAATGCAAAAAGTACTTTTTTTTCCCCTTCTCTTTCTCTCATATTTAATCAATAAATATATTATATTCCTGTCTTTTTGTCGTTATAAGTTACATATCAAACTAATAGGAACAATGCAAAAAGTACTTCTCCCCCTCCCTCTTTTTCTCTCTTTCTCATATATTTAATCACACAATAAATATATTAATATTATACTAACTCTTAATTTAACCAATTACGCTTCTTAATGGAAAATACATTATATATTAAAAAAAATGTTCTTAAATTGTTTCATATGTAGATTCATAACATAATTATTAAGCTTGTATTAATCTAGCTTGGAACGTAATTTCCATAGCTATATATATCATTAATATCTCTTTTTCGACGCTTGATACGATGCTATTTTAATAAAATGTCCTACATTCTCCACTTACAAATAATATCTATATAAAAAAAAACACTAAATGAAACTTGTAGGCGCAAGAATATTTCAATTATTTTTTCAAGAAAATTATATTTGCCAATTTTTTTAATTATATGCGTTTTTGTACAAGTGAGTCATATTATTAATTTTATTCGTTACTTAAATAATAAGAATAATTTAATGGCGTGATATTAGATTTTTAATGGTGTATTCTTATAAATTTAATAGCATTTAATCCGAATAGCGTTTAAATTAAGATGTAATTCATCCGCGACTTTACAAAATTAATTCGAGATTAATAATTCGGCTATTGTTCATATATGTTAAAAGCGATCAGTTTGCAGAATTGCAATATGAGCTGGGCTTTTGCTTGTGCACACTGCTAACACACTGCTAACAATCTGCATATTGGGGTCAGCTGAATCTGCGGGGGCCACGTTACACTAATTTTCGTAGCACCACATTATTCAGCTTGTCCCATTATGCCATGCTCGCCTGGTATTTGATTTGGTATTTTTTATTTAATACACTGTAATCATTAATTTAATAAGATATGTTCCGTTAAGATTATTTTCGCGATGAAAACTTTATGTATATACATATATATCTTCTGCAATTATAACATTTTCACTAAAGATAATATTTTTCCTTGGGTACACAGAGATTAACGGAATTGCTTTTATATTATATTATATTATTATATTTGTCTTCTCACACCGAGATGCAACGTTGATGTTTTAAGTGTTATGTTGTACATGTCTGTAAGATATTTGTAAGTAAACTTTCCGAGTGGAAGGTTTCGTTGAAAAAAAAAAAGAATGAAATTTCCCTATGAAGAATTAAGGTTTTTTTTAACATATTCATCAGGTAAAGTCACTCAATTTTAAATTAAATAGTGCTGCTTTAAATCAGGGAAAGGGAAGGCGTTCCGTCTACCGCCATTCGAGAGATCTCGTTATTGAAAGACCTCGCTCATCCAAACATCATACAATTGTTCGATGTCGTAGACGGCGACAAACATCTGTATCTCGTGTTTGAATTTCTGCAGCAGGACCTGAAAAAGCTGCTAGACTCCGTTAAGGGGGGCCTAGAACCAGCTCTCGTCAAGGTAATGCGGATCTTAGCCCGCATTTCGCGCCGCGTACGTGCCATACGCGTGGATCTTTTAAAGACGGGGGCGGTTTGTGTTACAGAGCTACCTCTGCCAATTGCTGAAAGCAATTTCCTTTTGCCACCTCCGTTGTATATTGCACAGAGACTTAAAGCCGCAGAATTTACTGATAGATCGGGAAGGTCATATAAAGCTGGCCGACTTCGGATTAGCCAGAATGATCGGCGTACCCGTTCGCACTTACACACACGAGGTCGTCACCCTTTGGTATCGCGCACCAGAAGTTCTCCTGGGAACTAAATTGTACACTTGTGCGCTGGACATATGGAGCCTCGGTTGTATATTCGCAGAAATGGTACGTGAAAATATTGCGCGGACAATTGTATCTGAGTCTACTGAGTATCGGGATAAAATCGCGGTTTCTGCGAAATGATCTTTATAGGCAACCAGGAGAGCTCTGTTTCCCGGAGACTCCGAAATAGATCAGTTGTTTAGAATATTTCGCATGCTCGGCACACCGGATGAAACGATCTGGCCGGGGGTGTCGCAGCTTCCGGACTACACGTCCCGATTCCCAAGATGGGAGGTGGCTGACATAGGCGACGTTTTACCCGCTTTCGACGACGATGCCAAAGACTTACTTTCAGTAAGGGAAAAACCAGCATTATGTACCCCGCGAAAGCGCCTGCGTTTTTTTACACGTTTTTTTTTATGTTTCTAGAAAATGCTGACGTACGATCCTAATCAGAGGATAACCGCAAAAAAGGGATTGACTCATCCTTATTTCGCTGGGGTCAAATTAGTTCCACCTCCACTGCCAAAGAAAAACTGACGTAGATTTTATGGTCGATCGAATCGCTGTATTTTTATATATTTTTACATGAAACTTAAATGCGAAATAATTTTGGATGGAAATAACTTAATACTGCGAGTGTGTTCAAAAGTCTATAGTCTAAATATATATATTTTTACTTGTATAAATTAATTTTTGATTTGTCAATGTTATCTTCCACGCCTTCCTTAATTCTTCCTCATTTTCCATTCATTGCACAATGAATATGAATATATTCAATTATATTTTTTCAATAATTATATATAGATATATTTTTTATTTATATTTTATATATACTTTCAAAAATTGTGCGTGGCATTAAGAAGTATAAATTAAATCATTATCAAGCTTATATAAAAAATATCTTTAAAAAATGCGTGATTTATAATGTCCAACGAAGTAAAACGATATAATCATTCATAACATAGAATCGTAAATTCATTGATATTTGAAGAACATGTTTCCGACACCTATTAATCTTCCACATATGGAAGATACGAGGTTGGAAATTATGTGTGGATTTAGTTGGAAAAATAGGACTTGCGAAGACAAGTCCCTGTTTCGTTTTGTCTCGAATTTTTATTTTATTTTCGAATCAATCTTTTCTATTCGGTTGAAATTAGATCTAAAATAAAAAAATTTATTTTTACTTAAGAATAGCTTCGTCAATAAAAAGAAGATATCTGCTCTAGCAAGTGTAGTTATGACTTTCCTATTGTTATTTTCTCTAAATTACTAATTAGTTTGCACTCTTTCTTTTATGAAATGAACAGGATGCTCCAGACTTCGTGGTTCTTTTATATTTGTACACGAATTAATTAAGAAAAAATTGTGTTCTTTATTTATTGATATCAACACTTTTTTATTTATATGAAATTTGAATTAAGTTATGAACAGTGTTTCATTTCTGAATTTGATTTTAATGGAGATGTTTGAAAAGTTGAACATAAAATGATTGTAACTAGCAGAATAAAATTAAATTTTTGCCAAGAAAAGCTGAACTTCAAATTAATCGCAAATGAGGGAACATGCGAGGAGTCTGTGGCATCCTGTCCTAAAGTGCCAGAAAGCCCGTCGCGTTTTTTGATTCGATAGCTCTAATACGCCATTCGGGCGGATTGCGAGGATGGCTCGATTAACTTCGGTAAAGTAATTTTCGAATGAGTTTCGGCAGCCGCTGGACTTGCTTCTTGCGGTATCGGCGAAGACGCGAGTTTCGGAAGACGCAGCTCCTTGGGGGACGGAGTTTTTCTCGGTGTGCTGGGAGATATTCTACTAGGTGTGCCGGGAGATGGTTTTCTAGGTGTGCCAGGGGATGGTTTTCTAGGTGTGCCAGGGGAGGACTCATCGCCAGCGGATCTAACGCGTAAACTGCTGGGTGGACGCGGGGAAGTTGGCGACCTCCTCGCTGAGCGACCCTTCGGCGTGCCTTTGCTGTTTGTCACATCTGGCGAGGGTGTTTTGAACGTCCGTCCGTTTGCGAGGGTCGGACCCCCCGTTTCCTGCGTGAATTGCCCTCTGGGCGTCGCCGTCGTGGCGTCTGGAGATTTGGCCAGCCCGCTTTTAACAGCTCGGGGTGTCACGACGGACGAGGGTGACACGGCGCCACGGACTTTGGTCGGCGTCGAGGGTGGCGGTTGAGGCATCTCGTTGTCGCTGGTCTTTGAATCGTTCGGATCATCCTCCACGGAAGTCTGAATCTGAGGAGAATCGCAACGATCATTTGTTTATAAAAGTATATTCAACGATAGAATAAGTTGAATAATATATATTGGGTGCATCTAGTAATGTCGTCATTGATTACTTAGCGAGCTGTAATACTTGATGCACCCCTTTGTTACACTGTTTGTGCAAACTGACCTTTGATTGGCAGGCGGTGAATGGTAGCGATGCTTTGCGGACCTTGAGTGAATTGTA
>NW_020227658.1:153476-178242 GCF_003070985.1 Temnothorax curvispinosus
AGACAAAGAACGAATATAAATTTAAAAACAAAAATATTATTATAATGCCTCTCCAGAGCGATTCTAATGCAGAACGCGCTGCGGGCGCGTAGTTACACTATTGCGTTCGTACGAAGTGGTAACTTGTGACAATTACGAGGATCTAAACGTTAATTCTGTCTCCGTGAAATATCGCAGTACATTAATTGAATCAAATTATCTCTTAATAATCCATGTGGAAGCAATACAGTGTAAATAATGTGTTATATATCTCCCTCTCTCTCTCTCTCTCTCTCTCTCTCTCTCTCTCTCTCTCTTTCTTTCTCCTTATCTCTCGCTTTCTCTCTTTTTAGTGATGTGTAAATTGCACGAGGTACCTAAGGTAGTGTAGTGACGCAAGTGAGAGATTTTTATTTTTGGCGTGGTCGCACGCATTCTCCACCATCGATCCCTCCTTTCCGTTGAACGAACACGCCATCACCGATCATCTCCCGATGCTGTTTTTTCGCACCAGCGGTATTTTAAATATATACTCATGGGATGCAATGTGTGTGTGTATGTGTGTGTGTATTGATTACGTATCTACAATAAGGTTTACACGAATATCTCGTATGTCCTGTCATCTAAGCGCAATCTTTCTAATCAGCCCGATGTACCTGGCGGGTGTGCCTCGCGCGAAAGTGTCGCGATTCACCCGCGCGTTACATGGCTCTTCTGGCACTTTTCTTCTCGTCCCTCGCGATCTCGTGTTGCACCTAACTTAATCCTGGATAACTGCGTATAAAGCTCTGAGATATAACGACCCTTTCATCCCTCGCGACTCTTTCTGTATCGTGGCCGCGGCTACAGTGATAGATATGGTGCAAAAAGCTAAAGTTATCCACGATTAATTGACGCCGGTGCAATGCTTGGCTCCCTTACGATTCATCCGTGTCGATCGAGATTGCTGCCTGCCTAGTCTTCCGTCTCCTTAGAAATCGTTAGAATTCCACCATGTGTCGAAGATTGCAACACGTGAACGATAGCTACGCATCGTCGTTCGCGAATTAACTATATTCGAGATGACGTTCCCCGTAATTCCGGTGAAATGCAACGCACGCACGATGTCGAGGGATTGTCGGCTGTTAGGACTTCCTCAGGCGGAAATTAATGTACGCGCGTTTGTCAAACGTCTATTCCCCCTGAGAGGACGCGATGGTTCTTTCTGCACATGTTTCATAACGACGCACGGGTTTATGTGATTTTTTGTACTTTCATTAGAATCTTCTCTACGTACAGATACGAAAGCGAATAAGACACTAGCGACAAATTAAATAAGACACAGTTGTACACTCGCGAAATTAAATTAGCAATATTGTAAATATAAAGAATTTGAAGAAAAATTTAAACATTTATATATATTTTGTTCTATTCTCTGTCGACACGTTTATCTTCTAGAATTTATCTTCACGCGCATTGTTGAGCTTAACTTTCTTAAGCGATTATTATGATATATTGGAACAGATTAAATTTATGCATGAAAGAGTTAAATTGCAGTCGTGATACATGGCAATTATGGCATAAATGCGTATCAAAAGTCGATAGTTCGCAAATATTAATATTTACGTAGCGAGGGCGCATGAGAAACGCGTCGACACAATGATTTAGAAAATCGCAAAGACGAACGTGACAGGAATCTTTAATAGAGGAAGCTGTCGCTTAAAAAGACAAAGAGCTTCCATGTGTTATATGCGCGTGGAAGTTATTTCTCAAATCCATTTCTTCTTTATGTCTGTATATATTAAAAATGAAATATTTTTCTCAGTTCTTTTGCTTCTCTCGCATGCCACATGATTTGCGTGTTTAATTCTGTTGCGCAAATATATTTTTACGGTCAGAGAGTGTTTTCACGCAACGCATAATAATTTGCTTAATTTTTCTAAAGATAATTAAAATTGCTATGAACACGGGATGCCCGGAAACCTCGCCTTGTATGTACTTAATAACAAATCAACATGATAATAATACGCGAACGTATTATATTGCCTCGCTCGTCGATTTAATTGGCCCGTCGCGCAAATTTCATCGCTTGCGTATGCGAAATATCGATCGCGGTCCTCCTTTTTTCTTTCGAGGAGTTCCGTGCGCCGTATACGCCTCGATGTTTCTCTCGATCGCGCGAGGACAGCGCTCGTTTCGTCCTCCAAAGGGGGGTTAGATGGATAAAACGTGATTAATCACATGCAAATGAGATAATTAAAGCGGGTCTATCGGCCGACTTTTCGTGACCTAGCATTCCTGGTTCAGGTTCTCGTCCGAGGCTGGCAGGCCGTTCTTGCCATCGGTGATCGCGCCGGAGGGCACGGGGCTCTGCGGGCACAAGACACGATATCAGGATTAAGCCTGTAGCATCCTTGCTGAACTGAATAAATCGACTGACAAATGAGTAAAGTAAATAAATGTCCATCTTTTAATGCGCATTAACCCTTTCATAGGCTGTGCGACAGGCTAGCGTTCCACCAATATTGCCATCAAACGTTATTTTAATAATTCAGACAGCGTTTCAAAAAATTTTCCCATCTCATGCGGCTTATTCTGATTAATCGTTAAGTTTAATCGTAATAATTACGGCGCAGGGGTAATAACCCTTAATATCTGCGATATGGAGACCGCAATTGCGTAATTACGATAGGCGCAGGTAACAACCAGCAGAACATGATATGAAAAGTAGAAAAGAGATGAAGTAAAAAAGTAGAAGAAAGCATCATTTTATATAAAAACGGATTCGGACAAAGCAGAAAATCAATATAGTCAACAAAAAATATTATTATGTCCCGCTAAATTTTTTAAAGAAAGAATTTCCCCTAAGTTCAAAGAGGCCGTTTTATAATATTTCGCGGTCAGAAATATTATGAAATATTATGACATTTGACAAATAAATGATTTTTTTATGTCTATAAAATTCGGAGATTAATTTTATCAAAGAACTTTTTAAATAAATTTCTAAGTTGGCCAACACGATATTTCGAGGGTTACTTCATCGGTATATATATATTTAATTTTTGATAATAATTTATCTATGCGGATCAATGTTTGAATGTGCTGTGTATGGCATTACGAATACGCGTGCGACGCGTGTTCAAGCACGTGGGTGCAGATATTAGATTGAGAAAAATCTCGAGAAGTAAAGTTACTGGACTGGAACTTTTCGTCATCGCGACAAGTTCTTCTGCGAAAGAACACGCCAGAGATTCTGTCGTGTAAAAGTTCTCAAAGGAGAAGCAACGAAGTTCCCATGACGGGATTATTCTCAAGACTTTTACGAAGAGACATCATACCTGGGACCCGCTGCCGTTCAAGCTCTCAACGTTGGAACTCGTCTGCCGAAGGTAATCCCTGTCGTTGAAAATCTTTTTGTCGCCACCGCCCGGCTTGTGCTTCACGTTGTCCAACGAACCGATTTTGCTCTCGGCCTTGATATCTATTTTTTGCGTCGGGATCTAGGAAAATAAACGACGAACCGCATTATTTATTTGACAATAAAATCCCATTTGATAAGCGGCTAGAGGAAAGAAAGAATAAAAAGCTAAAAATAGAATTTTTTTCTCTGTTTCTCTCACGTAATCGAATAGACGATAATAGAATATATTTATTACAATATTTGCTTGTCAATAAAATTAGATTTAGCAGTAGAATTGATCAAGAGTCTAAATAAATTTGGAAACATGCAGAAACACATGCTTATATCTTCCATCCAACATACATTTTACTTACTCACGTCTATATCCGGCGATATAGATAGAACTTTACCACTTTATTGCAAAGTGATGATAAGCACATTTTCGTATCTCGTAAATCGTGAAGGTAAACTGGTTAATCTATCACGCTGATTATAAATAGCGATTTCCAGTGCGGAAATATCGATGTTAGGCGATGTGTGCGGTCGTACACGCTCGTTTTACTAATTTCGCTTTACTTATTTTACCTCCACGATTTTGACGAAGTACGAGAAATTAATTTCAATCATGATGTCACGATCAGACGACGAAGACGTCCAAAATGGATAAAGAGCGGAGTGAGGAAGATAGAGAGAAAGCGACACGTGACACACCTAATTTGCACGCTATTTCGTTAGCTGTATGATATACTTACGTCGTTCTTCGTTTCCTGCGGTGTCTTTGGCGGAGTTGCCGACTGAACATCAAGAAATAACAATGGCTTGTTAATAATGACAATAGACAACACATGCGTGTACGAATTAGCTGCACAATTGGGTTTTGCGGCTTCCAATGACAAGTGTTTTTCGATTCGGGTTTTAACGAAATTAACGATGCCGCGCTCGTCGGACCAACAAACGTTCCTCTTCGCTAGAAATGTCGGACTATTGTAAAGAAGAATTAATAATTCCAAGTTGAACGGTTGATCTGCAAAGTCATGTACATACAACTTGAAATTATTGATTCTGATTTAAAACGGTCAAAATACATATAGCTGTTCCCTTGCTGGATCATCATTCGTCTTTCAAAACTAATAACTTCGTTCGGAATATATGTATAATGGATGTATGTATGTATATATATATTTTACTATCTATGCCAGCATTCCGCATGCAATGAAATTTGGACTAGCGCATTACTGGGTAATTATCTCGGATATTTTTGTGACATAAAATGAACGAAGCGAGCACATTGCATTTGTAATGGATTCTACGCCAATTAAGCTTCTGTCACCGAATCAGCCATCCGTGAATCGTGAAGAAATAATATTTGTGTGAAGAGGAGAACTTACGTAGTTTCTATAACAGTTAACACATAGCTTTATCGTTCGCCTTCGTTTAGTTAATTATTAAACGTCAAAGGTAAAGTACTAATGATACAAATGTGATTGTAAACGCATACATATAAATGCATGCAACAGATTGTTAATAATTTCTTTCGGAGTTAATTGCTCGAGGCAGAGAATGACATGACCGTGCTAATATTAATCAAAGCGTCGTTAGAATTGAAAACAATATTTTATATTTGAACTAAGGATTTCGATTAGCCAAGAATCTCATTCAATGTCTGCTTGTATGCAGGAATGGATCAGAAAAGTAACAACATTGATTAATAAACTAGATTAACTAGAAAAATGTATGTAACTGGCTTATAGTAAAAATCGATTTTGAACTACAAGTTGCAGATACGTAGTACTTTAACGAATTTCACCTTGACAGTGCCGCCACCGGGAACGTGCTTCGCGTTGTCTTTGGATCCGACTTTTGGCTTCGCCTTGTCTTTGAAGTCGAGTTTTACCGTTTCGATCTTCTTGTCACCACCGCCCGGTTTGTAAGTTGCGTTATCCAAGGAGCCCACTTTGGGCTTGGCATTCCATTGAAGTTTCACTTGGGAGATCTGTGATTGAAATTTGATGATATTTATAACAATGCTTGACATGCACTTGCTTCTTGATCTTTTTTGATGATATTTTTTTATATCTGATGGGAGAGAAAAACAGAGATATTTTCTAAGAAACGCGGGAATAATTTTGTTTTTGTATCGGCAATAGGATGATTAATTCAATACCGGGGTCGAAAGGGATCAACCTTTTTGTCGCCACCGCTGGGCGCGTATTTCTCGTTCTTCGCGGCGATCTTCGGTTGCGCTTTGCTGCCGAAGTCGAGCTTCCTGTTCTCAATTTTCACTTTACCGCCGCCCGGCTTGTAACTCGCGTTGTCTAGGGAGCCGATCTTCGATCGTACAGTCTTCAGGTTCGGGGAGGGCGCAGCGCCGACTTGAACTTTATTCATCGGCAGCTCTGCGGGATTAAAAGACAAGATCGTTTGGACGCACGTTACGTTAATGTAATATGACTTTTTAAACATTGTTCTTACTCTAATTCTTTCTATGGCATTCAGTCCGATTTCTCAGCGATGTAAAAGAGACGCAATTTTATTTATATGAAACGAAAGGACCAACGTTAAGGATATAGTAACCAAATACTTTAGCGCTGATGGCGTATGTTAGATTTTTTTTCCCTACGCAAAATAGAGATCTAACTAACTAATGCTAATACGGAACAAGAAATACTTACTTTTTTTCTCTTGAGCGGTCGACGAAGGTGTGTCGGGAGTTCGCGGTAATGATTTAGCGGATTTCGTAGGCGATCCGGCGTTCGATCTTTTGTCGGCGTCCTTAGACATTTTAGTTGGCGATTCCGCATCTCCATTCGTACTCGCCGCCTATTCAGAACAATTTCAATTTATCGGAAAGAAATATTTCTGATACAACGTATATAAAAATAGAAAGAAAAGAGAGATATAAAAGGATAGATGTAAATTAAGGTATTTACCCCGCTAACTTGCGATTCCCTTCCTCTACCGTTTTGGAACGCTGTGAGAAAAAAAAACAATATATTATTATATCATAATGATCAGTAAAAGATATACATGCATATATAAAAATCGCGTGCCGCACCGAAGCAAAGTCTCAAGAGTCTCGAAAATATCGGAGTAGTTCAATTTTTTTAAACTCATCGATTTATTTTACATAAATTTTGAATATTCTGTAATGCCTATGACCAGAGGATGATCCTGCATCACTTATCCATGTTTAACATTCGGTAAACAACAAGGATAAATGATGCATTATGCATATCGCGCGTGAAACAAAATGTACTCCTAGTGAGTAGTGTACACTACTCACTAGGATAAGCCACAAGTGGGATCATCCTCTGGTCTAGACAGGTCATAACAGAAATAGAACTTCCTTCTTTACGAAATTAGTTTTATATTTATCTCATAACATCGAATTTCCGATGAGAGACTGGAGGGGTGAAAATAGCTTCTCTCTGAATCTTTAAAAAGTGTGCGAATGCAAACAAATTAATATCCGCGAAGCAAACGAATCCGGGATCTCCGTTTTGTTTTATTCAATTTGCGCGCTAGCGCGCAACGACCTTTTTTCTCCGCAGCTCTCTTCTCAGCCTTCTCCTTGTCTGCTTTCGTGCGTGGAGTTTTAGTTGTTAGAGAGGTGGGTTTCGACAACGCTGTCGATGTCTTGTTCGCCATTCCCATCGCTTTTTCAACCGAGTCCTCGACGAAGGACGTTTTCTTCTTCCCGTCCTCTGTCTGTTTCCCGCTGTCGACGGGTGATTTCGGTAATCGAGGACTATGACTGGAAGACAGCGTTCTCTGCTGTCCGTTATCGTAACCCTTTACACCCTCGGGCGATCTCGGTGAAATCAACTCTGACGGTTTGTCTCTGTGCCCCGGTGTCGTGGGCGACCTCGGGGATTTCGGTGATTTGCCGCCTTTCTCGCTCGTCAAGCTTAACGATGACGCTGGCCTACTGGACTCTTTCTTCACTCGCAGAGTGTCCTCGGATTTGTCGCGATGCGGATTCTCGGAGGGTTTATCCGGCTCAGCGGAGATCTCGTTGTCGCTCGATTCTGTCCCAGCTCGAGGTGACTTGCTGGGCGTTCTTGCCGCGGTTCCCGGCTCTCTCTCCGTATTCGGGGACGGCGCCAACTGCGAAGCCGGGGTACTCGCGCGCGATTTATCCGGCGTCTTCGACTCCGGCGTTCTCGTTTCCTGTTCCGCATTTCCGGAGGATTCCAGACCGGCTGGGGTACCCGAACGCGACTTATCCGGAGTCTTGACCGGAGACTTCAATTCTCGTTCCGCGTGTCCAGGCGGCTCCAGTCGGGCCGGAGTGTTGGAACGCGATTTATCCGGATTTCGATCCTGTTCCGCGTTCTGAGGTGTATCCAGATGAGATGGAGTGGCTGATCGCGAATTGTCCGAAGATTTCGAAGGAGTCTTCAAGCTCTGTTCAACGTTCTCGGTATTATACGGGCTGTTGGGTTGTTCCTCTTTTTTTTGCTCTTTATTTACTGCGGAGGATAGTCTGCTCTGAGAAATGAGCGTCGCCGTATCATCGATGTTAGCAGAAATTGGTCTTGAGGGGATGTCTCGCTTATCGTCCATTTTTTCGATCTTATCCTCGATAGTAGCCGTCCCCGGTCGGCTTGTAGGTCTACTAGCGTCATCGACTCTCCTCGGGGTTGAAGGCGACTTGGAGCCGTTCACCAGTCCCTCGGGAGCTCCGTCGCCAATGTGTCGCGGCGACTTATTGTTATCCACCACGACGTCGTCGTCGTCGTCATTCTCGCCGTTCTCGCGAACATCGGACTTCTTTCGCTGCAGATAACCCTCCGGTTTATCAAGACCCGCGCCGGGGGTCTCATTGATGTCCGCCATTTTCTCAATAACAATGCGCGGTCGTGTCGGTTGCTTGATCTCCTCGTTCGACAAAAGATGCTGCCGCTGTAGGCTCACCAACGAGTCATTTCTCAGTAACGGTCGCGGGAAAACGGATTCTTGGCTGGGTCGTCGCAGTTCGTTTTGAGGAGACGCTACGTCCGGTCGCTGAAATCGCGGATCGTTGCCACCTCGCTGCTGTTGTTGCTGCTGCTGGTGCTGTTGCTGCGCCTGATACGCCTGTTGGTTAACGACGAAGGGTGGTCGTTGACCTCCCGCTCCTTGCGGCGGGGGACCTCGAATCCCCGGAGAATACACGAAACGTTGATTCGGGGGTAGTAGCGGATTCTGCGGAGGCAGAGGCTGGCCGGGTTGAGGCGACCTTGGAGGGAATGAGCCCCCCGGTGGTCTTGGTGGACCGTAAGGTCTAAGCTGCACAAACTGACCCGAGGCCGGCGGTGGACCTAGAGAGGAACGGCTGTCCAATCGCCGTAATGGTGGTCCCGGTCGAGGTGCGCCTATGGGACCATTATTTATCGAATTTCTAGGAGACGGAGCGGGACCTTGCGGTCGCGCCTGAAATCCTTGCGGTGGTAAAGGAACGTTTGGCTTCACCTGCGGAAAAATAGCATGTGTCGCGTACATCCGTGCGGAAATATGTGTATTCGTCGATGAGTCTGCTATGATAAATCAGTTTGACAGAGAACAGATAAACTTGGAAATAGCTTGGTACATTCGTATTACATCATAAGCTGTTTATGTCCTTTTATTTGAAAAGGTGTCGAATATTTCATATTTGCAAGTTTAATGATATGTCGGGCTGTTTGCCTTAGCCAAATACATCATTTTTATGACTGCGGTGCGTCATAATTTGATTAAAACGCAGGGAATTGGAGATGTCATAATCTGGTGAAATCACTTTTTAAGGCTATAGATATAATTATCATCAGCTTAAATTAATAGTCACGTTTTTATTTGTCGCGAACAAATATGGAGATTATATTCGTGCGTTTCTGATGTCGAAATCTGAACTCAGCGATCTGAATTCCGATCTCTACTTGAAAGCGGTCAGAACGAATATATTCAATTTATTCCAAGTTTCCTTCGTTTAAACGTTGATTTTATCTTCTTTTTATTAGACGAATTTAAATGAATTATGATATTTTAATTCGACGTGTCAGACCTGAAATTAATGATTTGGCAAGGAAAACGTTCGCGACGCGATTACAATACGATTCCTAATCTCGACATTGGCACATGAAGAAACGAAACCGAAGACTATTGGTGCAACGAGGCGCACAAATTGTGATCGACAGTATTAACCTTGACCCAAGTCCCATCGATCTTTTCATCATGCTGCGATTCAAATTGCGAGCGCAGACTCAATTTTCTGCATTATCCTACAGCCGTTAACTTCCGACGCAGAACCACCGTTGACTTTCTCGTTATGGAATTTCGAATGGCGCGTTTTGCTGGCGCCGCGCCGCGTGCTAGCAATTGTTTACCATCGTCATCAGTATTTTCACAATTCAATTTCGTTAGTTTCTAACGCGACATTTCATGTTGCCGGCTAATCCGCACGACAATAAAATGTATAAACGTACTACGATAACAACGTAGAAACCGCGAGAGAGCTACAGTCTCTAACCGGGAGTCGAAATTCGTGAAAATAGTGGCCCTGAGTTTATCGATCTTTTGATAATGCGGGTCGGTGACGTCTCGCCGTGCCGTTTCCACCGTGCCTGCCACCGTTTTACTTTTGGCTCATTATGGGATCGAGCCACGAACGACTTGGCTTCCACCGCGATCCATTCGCTTCGAGGGATGCGCCACGAGCGACGTTATGTTTGCGGGCAAAATTCTCATTATTCTTCCAGAAAAATTCATAATTTTTATGACACGAATTTTTTATGGCGAAACTTATTAATTTGTTAGAATTAATTAAATAGCGTACAATAGATGTAGAATTTATATAATAAAGATATGATCTCTGTCATCGTCATGGATTCTTTGTTTAATGATGGTTGAATGTGTTTCGATCTACGTAAACTCCTCGTCCTATGCTGCTTACCATAGTTTCTCCGTGGCCCGAAGCAGGTTCGGCCACGCTGTTCGCGGTTTCCTGCGAGTCCATATCAATTTCTTTCACGTACTCTTATGGGGTATACCTCAACCTCGCCTCGGACAATACGTTCCCCCGTAAACCTGTTGCGTAAACATGTGACCAGCGAGTCTTCATGAAGGTTCACGAGCCAAGCGATCGACATCAATGTACGCTACGTAGTGAATAAATGTCGCAGCGTGTCGTGTCGGACGAAGACTACCCTTGTCTCGTTACTACTAGAGACACTGCCTTACGTGTGCACGACGTATGCACGTGATAAAAGCGAAGAAAACATCGGAGATGTGCCAGAAGAAAATACACTTTGTACCAAAAGCGAGCTAATGAAAAGTTGTTTCAGTATTAAATTTTGCGCCGAACGTGAGAAAAACGCGAAAGGAAAAAATTTTAATTAATAAACTAGGTCAGATCTCAGCCAACCTAAGAAATTTATATTACGTTATTTTATAATACAAAATTATTGGCGTACAATGTTTATTGTTGTTTGCTATTTAACAAAAAGTCTAATCTTCTATCAACACAGGAAACTTAATAAATGTTGATTGCAATGATAAATTAATAATTAATATAAAATTTACCGGTGAAGAAACCAACAGAGAAAAATTGTATAATATATTCTACTATTGTATTATTTAGATTTTGTAATATTTAGATTTTATCAATTCATTATTTTAGATAAACTTTGTGATACGTGAGGCACATAATTTATTCTCACATCAGAATATTTGGAAAGTCTCGGACATTTAAATATTATGAATAATTCATAACCGAAATATGATATAGGTATTCGACAGTTGTATATATGTGTCTACTTCGATATAAATATCTTACAATGCGTGCAACGACGATAGCCTACAATTACAAAGTACCACCTGTTCTCTACGTGCCACAGATATTACGTGCCGACGACGACGAGATTACAGCAATCAAACCGACAGCAATTACCAACGGTGTTTTTACAAGTGCGGATACTCTATCGGTGAATAAACAGAAGTGTGCGTGATCAATTAGTTACTTCAGTTCAACGATATTAAAAACAGAATGTATATCAAACAATGCGTTTGAAGTTATCTTAAATGGAAATTAAAAAGTATTTCCCCTGTTCCTGTTTATTGCAAAAAAAAGTATTTTTTTTCTTAAATTTTTATGAACGAAAAAACTACTCAAACTAGATTTTCGCGAGATATTCGATAACGTTTATAAAATCAAATCAGTTTTCTATTTAGAAATTCAGAATTATATTAAAATATCGTTAGCTACGCGACACTCTCGAGAATGCCGGAGTAAAAATACGTTCTGCCTAAAAAATCCCATCAATTTATTCTTACATTAGGAACGAACGGCCAATTGTCAGACGTTGAGTACAAGCCTTCGTACGTACGATACATCACAACTAACTGCGTACGATCAAGCGTGATTTCGACCGGCGTAGACTTTAAGGAGCGGAAGGTAAAAGTGGTTGTGAGAGTTGAACATAAACGGAGGAAGACACGCGAGCGACCATAACTGGCGCGAAACGGCAAAACAGATCGTGTATTGCTGTAGATCGACGTCGATTAACCTTGGCGAGCAACATCGTGAAATTACTCAGCGAGACGAGAAGTCCCGTGTTCAGAAACGATAACTAAAGGAGCAACGTTCCCCTTGAACGGGCCTAACAATTACCCTTTTGCAATCGCCAAATCGAAATCGATCCTATTCGTTCTTTCGTATTTTATGTATCGTTGCAATTTATATATCGTTCTACGTGTCGTTTCTCTTGGTCTCATCGCTCCATTAATCATTATGCTGTGACATTATTGTACAACGTCAGCCACGAGTTTGCATTCGGATTCGGCATTGACCTTTTTTCTCGAAGCAAATGTTTTTGTCATCTTCGTTCCATATATGTGGAACGTTACTTCGTGATATTTACCATAGATTACGTATCAGTTTGAAAATATAATAATCTTCCGTCGCGCAAACAGGAAAATTTATTTTAATCAATATACATATACATGGATATCAACTTAAAAGAACGCAGATCCGAAAGTGTCGTCAGATTCTGGAAATAAACTCCATTAAAAATGATTTTCTAGGGAGGAGTAATTTGTTGACCGAGATAAAAGCTTTCGCGAAACGCGGCGGCTATGAATTTCACTTTCAATTTACGGCATGCGACTTTAGAGGTGGATCAAATTACCTGTGGGTTGATCACGTCACCGTAGCTGCGAGTAATTAAGCCAGTCGGAGACACGAAATAAACCTTAAATATAATATTTCGCACGCATAAAGTATAATCGGGCCTGAGTGTCCAATAAAATCACATTTAGTAGAAGGCAGTATAACATAAATTACGTGTATCGCGTGAGATTTTATCTACATTTAACCTTGTGCGAAAATCATCTAGACATTTCAATATTATTCTTAATATATATATATTTATATCATACATAGACTCTTTTTTGCCCTTCTTCCAAACTTTCTTTCAAAAAGTACGGCGGTTTCCAAAAAAATATTTCCGTCCAATATATTTTCATTTCTTCTTACTATATTATTGGGATAGAGGAATCTATAACACACGGTGGGAACTTCACGGAAACTCTATCACAGCAAACACGTGGCCGATATACCGGATCGTTAGAAATAACTGCACCAGCGAAAGCAATTCATTCTGTCAGATCGTGTACCTATGCTTTACGACAATCGTGATTACTGCCGGTGATTATGACCGGCAATCGTGATTACTGCATATTCTAAAAATTCAGATTGGTGGGCATATCATCAGATCACTTCAATACATACGTTTCATCAAATATATGTTCTTGTTATATGTATAACAATACTTGCTAAAATATATATACATGTAGTAATAAAAACATTCTAATAAATATGATTTTCATCTAATCATTTTAACAAATAAAAAAGGGAGCATAAAACCACAACAGTGTTCGTGTGTCGTAATATTTAATTAAAATAATACTTTACTCATGTTTCTATTATCAGACCATCTTTAGTGTGATATATTAAGTTAAAAAACATAAAAATCGGTGAGCAAAAAGATGAAAAATAATAATTATTTTAATTTATTTTAGTAATTTTAATTTTAATATAATACATACATTCTTGTTAAGATATAATCAAAGGTCTCCAAAATGGAGAACAATACTGCACGATGCATACGAGTCGTCAAAGTTGCAAAATTTTACGTAAAGATATATTCGTCTGATAGACCCATTTTTCTGAGTAAAAGTAAAATTCAATCTATTTCTTGAAGAAGATGCGACCGTTCCTTTTTCAAGTTTGTGGATTTACGTGAGAGGTGTCGCGAGAATACGTCCGGGTGGAATTCCTAAGCTACGTCGGCCACTTCCGCTTTCATTTCCGACAGGAAGACCAGAAACAGGGGCTGCTCCGTACAGAGCAGCTTTGCCAGCCGGCAAGTGCCCATTCCTAGAGTTATTGATCCGACCCGGTGAGCGTGTTCGACTCCGTCGTTCACGTGTGCACACATGGATGCGTCATATAATATGACTAAGTTGACGCGTTTAAACAAGAGTAGTGGACTCCCCGTCGTCCCCGTGAAGGGAGAAGATGAAGCTCGTCGAAGCTCGATTGACCAAATCGGCCTCGATTTTAGCGCGATGCGAAACTTCGACCGGCTTTTAATTAAAGGAACGATCATGGATGCGATACGAGGTAATGCGAGGTAGCACAACCTTCCTATTAAAACCAAAGTTCAGGAAAATAGGATATTCCATCAAAGGTGGAAGGTTGAGTCTCGGCACTGTTGCGCAGTTAGTCGTTAAATTAATTGATGACACATCGGTTTTATCGATATATAATCTGTGACTATAATAATTTTATTAGACACAATTAATTAAGCTATAAAAGTTAGCAAATATTAATCAAGTAAAAATATAACAAAAATGAATTTATAACTAAAGAGGAAAAATTACGATATCTTTTTAATGCATTTAATGACTTACAATAACGCTCGCAGCGTCTCGATTAATTTACTTCTAATTGATTTTAAGAAAATTAAAGTCTATTTATCTTGCTATTCATTACTCAAATTAATTTCAAGTAACATAATTTTATTGCCACGTGTAATACGAAAGAGATCAATTCGGTTAATCCCGAAATGCTAGACACGAAGCAGCTCTGTTATTGTCAGCGGTATATACCATTCTCTTTTTTTTTCTTCGCGAAGGAGGACGTTTCGCGCGTGAGACATGCATGCGCTAATTTTGATTTTTTGTCGATTGCACGCGATCGATACCCCCGAGCTCACGCAATGCCTGGTAATTCTGCGAGGAGACCTACATTCGGGTCATCGAATGGCAAGTAATACAATGCAATTTTCCTACCGAGTCTTCCTGGCGCAGCGACAAAAAAAAGGAAGAAAAAGAAGAAGCTCGTAAAACCTCGCTCACGTCACTCCCCTGTAAGTGCACTTTCGATGTCATCGCTGCTGTACGCGATCGGAACTCATTCGACTAATTGCTACTAACGATGAGAAAAATTATTCTTCGTTATCGCAACGCCATCGTAACACGTAATGTTGATCGATGTTCTATAAATAGTGCTCGCAGTATTGTGAGACGAGTGTGAAAGGAAAGAAAGAAAATATAGAATTTGGGTTACGCTGAAATAAAAATATGACACATTTTGCGTAATAAATTACACGTTATGCTCGCGTTTCACGTTGAGTCATTTTTACGCTGAATCATACGCTCGGGGATGGCTCAATTAATTATAGCTTTTTGCGCTCACTTATTGTGGAACATTGCATAGTACAACCGGCGCTGTTAGATTTGATTAAGACAAAGATATGTTCCAGCAACGTGGAATAAAAAGTCGCATAAATTCGTACCTCGCCCGTAGGAAAGTTTTGAAAATTGAGACTCATTGTACGGATCGTTGAAATTTACGAGCGATACTTTGGCGAAAATAAAAGTACATGTTGAGGGGGTAACGACAGATAACGGCTCGATAGTGCTTCACAAGGGTATAGTATAGTTTATCGCGACGTGGGTTTTTATCGCGCAGCAACATCTTTGAATCACCTGCGGCAGGCCTGCAATTGTCACGTGCGTTGGTTTATCGATAAAATGCAACGCTTCCTGGATGTTAACCCATTTACCTGACTTACGAGCTTTTCGCCAACGAGATTCGTATGGATAGAAAAACGTACGTTAAAGTTTAAAATTCCGGTAAGAATCGCCACATTCGCCACGACGATATGTCACGTTTGAAATATTGTTTCTCGGATATTTGTAAGCAGTAAACCGGCAAAAAATTACGACGTTCAAGTGACATAAAACGAATGCAGTAACATGAAACTCAGGTCGATTAAGATCTTTCGTGAGTAATCGTTCCTGGGAAAGCCAGAGACATCGCGCTTCCGTTTCGACGGCCATGAGAAAGCGCGATACGATTTATTCCTCGATCCAAAAAAATAAAAAACAGATGGCCGCGATCTTGAGGTGGCGATAGTAACGATACGCGTGCGTGCCGTCTAAGTCACGAAAGAAGTGCCGGATTGAATAAGGTTCGAGTGCCAACGGAGAGACTGGTACTGGTCGATAATCAATGTGATGCGATCGGCTTTCGAAATAAAATTCCGCTCGTAGACGCACCTGGTACAGCCCTTCAGCAGTGCCTCCGTAATAGTTTAAGACGCTTTTATCGAGCAGGCTTTTTGGCGGAGAAACGAGAGGGCTACTTTACGCTTCTTATACATAAAGTGTCATACAGGCTCTTAATTATTCTGCATTTTAATTAACGCATGTGTTTCAACATGAACAATACCGCTTCCTATTATTATTTCATCTAATCAGTGTGTTTATTGCGATCTGTATTCTTTATTAGTCATTATTATTTCCATTTTGATTTTAATAATTACTGCAACTGTTATTATTCGGGAGTATCGAGTGTTTTAAAGCTTTATTGTAACAAAAAATATTTCAGTTGGTTTTATAATTAAGAACTCTCAGCGCCGTGTGTCTCCTACCCTTCCCTTATTTTCTGGAAACTTTCGTTGCATCACTGGGAGTTTCCACAGCAGTTACGTTTCCGAATATTAAGTGACAAGAAAAAACGTGTCAGTTGCTTACACCAAAATTTTATGGAAATTTCTATGTTTCTGAGCGACTTTAAGATACAATTTTATCGTGCCGCTTAATTTACATAAAAATGAAGTAAAATCTTTTACCGTAATCGACTAAAGCGACAGTATACTACTGTACGCGTGTAGTTGCTTAATGCGATAAATATTCTACGTGCGTAACATGTCTACGACGGCTACTGCTACGATATGTGATTGAACTATTAATTTGTATCCTCGTGTAGAGCGGTCAATTAGGAACAATTTGCTGAGCAGCAAGATCTACGAATTGCACAAGCGATGTTCCTTCGATGGCAAGATTGACTGCGTTTGATAATTACCACGATTGAACAGTGACTGTGACAGCGGCTTGCGTTACTCCAATGCACTATCTCCTGCTCGTACACACGATAAGCTTACGTCACTTTTAATGCATGGCTACTTAGGGTCTAAAACACCCACGAGCTCAATTAATTTTCGGGCGCGGGCAAGAGGTCATCCGTGTCATTTAGCCTCATTTACGAACCGGAAAGTAACGCGCTTGATGTTATTCAACGTGTCGTCCGGCTTTCAAATCCTCGAATGAAACTCTTGAACTATACCGCGTTTAATTATCCGGTCAAAGACATCGTGCGCCTTGAAAGTCCGGAAGACGCGATTTCCGTGCGCGGATCATACACCCGATCAAACAATCAAGACGAAAATTTTACATCGAAAAAGGGAGCGACGTGCCTCGTCAAAATAACTCTCTTATCTCGCCGAAGATAATAACGATTTTGCAGACACGCTAGTAGCAATTACCGAATATGGACAGACGCGAAGAAGAGCTCTGCGGCGAGGTGGCTCTTCGTTTCGGTGTATTCTACGATTATTTTTGGGCTTGTCGGACGACGTCGCGGCCTGGTCCCGTCGAAAAGGTCAGCTTACCTGGCGTCGTCGGTTTCACTTTCGTCGAGCCTCTTCGATCTACGTCGGTTCATGAATCACTAAGCTCGCGCGAATACCCTGCGGAAGCCTCTTCGGCAAAGAACGTACGGAGCTCGCGGAGGTCGGCACGTTTGCGCCGCTGAACGTCCGTTTGTCCTGCCGTGTTTCTCTGCTCCTGCGCTCCAACGCCCAGCCGGACTCAACCTTACCCTGCGCCACTACCCACTCAACGATGTCTGCTATGTACAAGGCGGATCCGCGAGAGACAATCTATCGATAAATTATGCACGTTCTCGCGCCCATCCGTCGCTCCCTTTCGTCGCAATTTGCTACGCAATTTTTTAACAACATGGTCCTACATGTATCTATATCCGAAGAGCGAAAGAATTTGACGAGCCTATGTACATGCATATGCAGGAACTCTATTTATATAATATTTAAGTTCTTTATTTATTTAAGAATTAAGCAAGCGACGTCAGACGCGCGAATGGATACTTAAACGATCTTAGAAACGTCTTCCATTCTGCAGAAGATTACACGTGCATTTGAGTATGCCGTTGCTTTTCATTCGGGGACATTCACCGCGGCACGTCGCGTCGCCCCAACCGCGCTGCGGATTCGTGCTCGATAAAGCAAGCGTGCCAAATGCTCCAACGATTAGGACGCGTTCCAACAATCGAGACGTTGCTCCGATGATTGCGAATAAGGGAGGAGGGAGCGAAAGCTGCATTCCAATACAAACTATCTAATTATTCCATTATTTCATGCTTTCACTCAAGGTGTTCGCGAATTCTGCGCGCGTCATTGCGAGAAGTGCCCGTCATCTTCCGCTATCTCTAGGGAGCGTATAAACGCACCTCGTACTCCCATCTGGAATTACGATCGTGCTTTTTTATGTCGAAGTATGGTTTTAGTGTTCTGCTTATCTCTCGCACATAATATTTGCTAGCGTAAATGAAGTCAGAGACGCACCCTTGCATGCGGTCACTCCAATTCTGATGTTATTACCTTAATGCGTCGGGCACGACTGTTGTATGTTCGTCGGGATAGGAGGAGCTCATTCAGAAGGGAGAGAGTCCGAAAACTCGCGCCCTTTCCCTTTACTATTCCATAATCTTGGCATTTACGATGTTGTTAGTAGATTTATCGTTTAATTTAGTAATGAGTAACAACTGTACGAGAGAAAGTCGTGAAAGAAATGATCATGACGTATTTTCCTATTGTTTCTTTGTGTTCATTTAACAATGAATTATTTTAAACAGAAATTAAATATGTTTTTACAAATTAATATTTAAAAAATAATTTATATATAATTTCATTCAATAATTAGAATATTAAAAGTGCAGTTCGTAAAATGTTCATGTTTAATATTTTAACATTCGAATTTAATTATGTTTTCTTCTATTTGTTGAGAAAATATCTCACCAAGCATGAGAATTTTTATGAGAATGCAAAAATATTTAAAGTTTTATATAGTAATCAGTTACAGAATTTTGAGCGTTTAAGTAATTTTTCTGCCGCAATTTTCCAAAACAGACATTAGAATGCAAATAGTTCAACATGATTGCAAATATTCTAGCGCAGTTTAACGGCAAAAGCCGATTACGTCGACGCGGAAAAGCCTCTTTGATCATCAACAAGCTTGAAAGCTTTTCGACGCCCGCGAGACGTTGTTGGCGCAGCTTTCCTGAGTCGATCTTTCATCGCGCCTCGCCGTATTACCTCGTCTTAGAGTTATCGCGAGGCAGATCGCTATTCGCCCGCGCGGAGGCCGAACTTTTCTCCGATCTGAAAACAGTTCGGCCATTCATCTGGCCGTTGCAACCCTCGCCATGGATGCCTCGGCCACGATGCTATCGATGAGCAGACCGACGAGTGCGGTCGCGTCTTGGAGTCGCCGCATCCCGTCGGCGGAACATGCGGTTCGAGATCGATCGGTGCGCTTCCTCTCAGCGAAAGAGAGAGAGAAAGAGAGACGTGTTTATCCGTTTCCTCGAGGGCGAGACGAGTCGAGACTTTGCTTCGGTGTTTTGCTCGCGCGATGACGTACGCCCCGAAGGAAGGAACTCGGTTGTAACCCTGTTGCCCTTACCTAGAAGAAGAATTTTTCGGTTTATTATCAAGATCGGCAGATGGTCGGAGATAACGAGAATGAAAGATGGCATGTAAAATCGATTGCGCGAACAGCTCTCGCTATAGGTCGCCCGTAAAATCAGTCAAAATCACCGAGACGCGCGAGTATAGAATTTGACGGCTGTTAAGCCTGTGCGAAATTGGTATGATGCTAATGCCGTGGTTAAGAAATCGATGCCGTGCGCACGGCAGGAGTGAAAATGCTAGTACGGAGAAATCGTTTATCAATGTATATAAGTTGTTGTAACATGTATATGGTTGTAGTGACCCAGTGACACATAGGAAATTTATATATTCGTAATTTTCCTATCATATGCATTGTATATATGGTGAGCAATATGATGATATGATAATATTAATAATATATTATCAATACGATAATATATATAATGACCTTTTCAAGTGGCATTACCGCTATTATTGATGTTAACAAATGATCGTCTCGAATAATTAATACTCGAGACGATCTAACGATAATTTCTAACAATATTAGATTTTCCAAAATAAAGGAAGCGAAAATTCTAATCTCATATAAATAATAATAAATAATAATAAATAATAATTTCATAAGAATAACATAATAAAAATATTTGATTGAATATTGTAGATATGCACGCTAAAATGTTTTATGAAGACAACTTTGTAATAAATCGGTGCCTGTTGGTGATACACGATCAAGAAACAAGGATTTTGCTATATGTATAGAAGATTTAACCCTTCGGTTGCATGATAGTCAGCGTCGTCACCGATGAACGATCGTTTAAAATTTCCGCTGTTGGCTTCCACTATCCTGTCATGCAGAATCGATCGCTTGCAATTAATAGCAGCACGAATTCAAACAAATGTGAGATGAAGCGCAAAGCAAATGCGAAGAAATGTATTATCGAAATATGAGTTATGATTGTTTTAACAATTACGAATTCTATTACTGTCTGTTATTTATATTTTCATTGATGTGTCATTTTTTAAATTATAATATTGTAAATATAATAAATCTAGAATTCACAATAACGCGGATTATAAGTTTGCGCAGTTTTTCCATTCGCTAATTTACATTTCTGGGAAATATAAATGTTCAGACATGCGAAATTCAAATAATTTCTGTACCTGATTGCACTTTCGTGCCACGTGAGTCATACGGAAAAACTTTGTTCATTAATATTCATATGGCACATGGAATTAATTTAGCAATGCTTTCTTTTGCTCGGATTATTGATTCTTGGTGAGTAACCAAACCCACGTATGGTATAATTGAATTAGCACACGGTCGGTAGGACGAGGCCAGATCAATATGGGAATTTCTTCAGTAGGAAAGCACAGCTTGCAGCAAGCTCAAATGTTTAAAACGCGTACCAGTCGAGCGGAGCAGGTGATACCGACAGAGTGTAAAGCTTTCGTTTATCATGAGCTTTCGCATCCCACACCTGATCATTATAGTTACCTGAAGCACCAAGTGCGCGTCAAGTAACTCTTCTGTACGAAATAGGATACAAACTGTTTTATTTTTAAACAAAAATATATAAATATTAAAAATTTGATGTATTAGCATATAATTTTATCTTCTACATTATTCGTATTTAAAAAAGCTCACATTATTTGGTGAAATTTAGCTTTTATAAACAATAACTATTACACTTGTATTATATATTATTACACATTCAACGGAGTTTTATAATAATATAATTATTGATTAAATTTCATAAGTAAACAATTGTTTACTTCTTTTATTTAAAACAAATTTTTTGCAATTAATCGTAAAACCTTCTTCGTACAATCTTCTTTATTGGTTTCATTAAAATTCAAGATGAAAATAAAGGAAGAGAATAGTTGTTTCTTTCGCGTATAAGGGTTCTGAGCAGCCTTGTGTTCATTCGAAGAGCATTAATCCACCCCGGCGGAAACCCTGCAAGGTTCCCTCTTGAAACGTGCCTACTGGACAGTCTCTTATATCGATGAGAATCGATAGTCTCGCCTGTCTCTTATGCTACGCTGTGCGGTCACACAAAGCTCGTCATTGATATTTATTACACGGTAAGTCGAGGCGGGCTGCAAAATTGATATTTGCATGCTCGGGCTTCCCTCAGCGGATCAACAAACATGAACATTGCGTAATCTTAACGCGTTCTTATCAATTTATCTAATATTCTTACATTTGATATGTTACTTTATATACTATTTTGTACATTATTGGTTTATATACTGCGCGTTTTTCGATGATCCATACAATTTTGCATCATTGTAGGTTTTTCTTCGTAAAATAGGAAATTTTTCTTTTGATTAAAAAATAAACTAATTAAATTATCGATGTCGTAACATTACGAGAGATCGTTTTCATAAATAAAGTGATCGCGATCTTTTTATATTCTCGCACACGCGTGACAATTTTATAATCGCTCTTGAAAAACTTGATTGTAGACGTCCCTTTTTTCGAATAAAAATTTATAGTACATAACGGTATTATCTGACATCTGTGCTAAGTATATGTATGTTCAAAGAAAGATATCTTGTAATAAGAATAATATAACAATAGTTTTAGACAAATAGCAATAGTCAGATATATAAAATAGCAATAGTCAGATATATAAAATAGACGGATCGTACAGTCAGTAAACAAGCTGCTATACTTATATTGCACGTTTGGAATTAGTCGGTGTATAACGAAAAGGTGACACGCTGCTATTCTTGGCGCGTGAACCGGTAGACCGGTAGATACCTGTTTAAAGCCGTTGGATTCGATGGAGACGCAGTCATGCAATCAGGCACGCACGGATGTACGCACTCACGCGCGCGCTTTTTGCTTCTCTTTCTCTTTCTACCCGTATTTAGATTCTTCAGCACGAATCTATTGCTGCCGCACGAAAGTGTTATCTTGCCTAAATATCTAGGTAACTCCGGACTCTCAACTCATCAACGTTAACATTTAACATTCAATTATTTTAAAAGTTATTATTCTGATCTAGCATAGATAACTTTCGAAAGATGCAAACAACGAAATTTTGATGATTTTTGTTATTTTTATATTCGAAATTAGTAATTACGGTAAATAATTAATAAATACTTCTTTGTTTTTATTTCTTATTATTTAATTGTTTATAGTTATAATGCCACGTAACTGCGAATGGAAATTTTTTGGAAAAGAATGTTGCATCAGAAATAGCTTCGCTATAATTTCGTCACGCCCCTAATAAAGTAACGTGTACGCGTCGTCTACACAAAAACGTGCATCGATCAAGGACAGTAACGATCGTTAATTGAGCCGAGAGTTTTTTAACATTGCGAGTAGCGCGACGGTAGTTCGCGACTGCCGATTACATGCCAGTAAGGCATGAACAATTAGGCGATCGGGACGACGATCTGGTCCATTAGCCGCTTGTCATAAAATTATCGGTAAGGCGATATCGCGCAATGGCAATCCTATACGCAGCTGCAATCGGTCACGCCTCGACATCTCGGGACGTACAATAATGACTATTGCCACGGGTGTGTCGCACCGATCCTTTCAAGCAAATTAAAGGCGATCACTGTCCCTCTGCTGTCCCGTCTTATTAAACGCATTATAAACGACGTCGATTCGTTGAGGGATCGCACAGGACAGTTCCACGCGATACCTAATGCAATTCTTCGTTCGCTTTAGAGGGTCTTCTCGATATAATTACAAGGATTTCCCTATTTTATACCGGGTGAATATACACAGACAAAAAAAGAAGTGTTAAATCAAGACTTATATTCTTGTATATAAGCAAGAATCTAAGCAATAATCTTGAAATGATCGATATATAAATTGCGTTAAACGAAGAAAACTTGTTTAAGTGAAGGTATTTATATAGTTTAACAAGAAAAAAGTTGAAATAAAAGGTTGAAATTCTTATAAGAAGATTATATATTCTTGCCTATATACAAGAATATAAGTCTTGATATAGCACTTCTTTTTTTAAGTTGAATAACGTTTTGTTATTTTTAACTATTTAAATTAAAATTGTTTTAGTTAAATTAAAAACATATTGAGTAGGAGCAGTGGCAACCTATAGGAACAGTGTAAAATGACTGAATTTGAGTATAAAGACACTACGAATTTAACAGTGCTGTGAGAAATGAAAGCACAGATATTGCAAGTTACGATTAAATATTGCAAACTTATTACTTTTCAATGCTCTATCTTATCCATTTTTTATTTCCTGGCGATAGTGCTGAAATGCTTCGTGCAATTACGCACGTAAGTGATTTTTAAGAAGTTTGATTTGAAGAATGTTATTATCAATAACATATATTCCTCCGCGTCAGCGTATTTCAATTGTCAATTTAAAATTCGTTGTGCGCCCTTCTTTTCATTCTATAAAGGGGCGCAATCCACAACAAACCTTTAAACGTTTAAACATCCGACGCAAACCGACTCCGCTGTAGCACGGATGCTGCGCGCCGCAGCCCCGTGCACGTTTTATTATCGATTCCCGCGTCTACTACCACCGACAAACCCCTCGTAGAATTTCTACCCTCGCCCTTTACTCAAGCCTTTGTACGACTACGCGCCTCCCTTTCCCTACCCTCACCGAGACATGGCACGCGCTGTGGAAGGGCATATTGACGCTAACATACTGCACTTTCAATGCAAGAAAAGTTTGCCTTCCCAAAGCTTACACGCTAAGTTTGTACGAAAGTTCCGTGTCGAAGATAAGATTATTCCTTAATAGCGTTTTAAAATGGTTGCCATCCCGACAAAAAATCTAATAGCATTATATTTTGCCATAAATGCATGTGAGATACATTTATGTACGAGGCGCATAAATGTATCTGTATTACTATATTTAAAAAATATATAGATATAAGTACAGAAACTGCAGTATTTAAAGTTAATTAATTTGGACAATGTTAATTAATAATTAATTAATGTGTATGTAAATGAATGTGTATTTACGCGCGTTTAAAATGAACATATAAATAAGTACATTAACGCGCGAATTAAAATTCAATTTTTTGACTTATGTTTCACGGTTAGCAGTCAATCATATTACTTGTAAGCTTGAGATCTACTTTGATATTCAACAAAACCTGACTGATAATGCATGCGTATGCATGTTTTATACGAATAGATATCCTTCCGTGATGTAAACATATACAGTCTCTGACAAAACATGCTGACTGCCTGTTTTGTAACCTTCTTTATTTCCTACAGTCGTCCACACGCATTATGAATATTAAATACGAAACCATTATGTGCCAGTTGAAGTCGTGAAACCGAAATAACCATATAATGTCCCAGTGTTCTCAGCCACTTACAACTCACATTCACAAGATATGACGT
>NW_020227658.1:178252-180919 GCF_003070985.1 Temnothorax curvispinosus
CGTCGCGCGCGTTGCCAAAGTCAGATATTGACACCATTAACTAGAGTATCGGCTCGGCCGAGTTCTCCTGAACAACGTGACGCTTAGCCGATGGGGCTCCCCGTTGGAAAGTAGGCCCTTCCTCCCTTCAACGGCGAGAGAATCGCCGATTGCTGAATAGGTGTCTGTCGCGCTGAAGCCGCGCTCGAGAGCAGCGCTCTTTTCGCGACAAGAGATCCCCCAACCGGTCGCTGAACCTCAAGTGCGGCGACGAAGACTGCCAACGGAGACGATCTCCCGCTAATGGGACCGACCACATGCCGACGTTTCGCAATTTGCGGCAGGTCGTTGCGACGACGTTTCATCGAAGAGTTTGGTCGATACCGCGCGCCGTATACCGAGCCATAATTTATTCTCCGAGTTTGCCCAACTCTTTCATCTGCGCCTCCGCTAAGGTCGGATAATTGTCGGTGTAGCGTGTTCGTAACGCGTGCGTTGAAAATCAACTGACGTTCGTCGCATGCTTCGCGTTATCCTAATACCGAGTGGCGCATTATTCAGCGAAAATGTCATAAAATTAAACTGTGTCGAATAGTAATGAGATTCTGTCAACGCGCTTCTTGCAACAGGTATTTCATTTTTTGTTTAATATCCTGCTAGAGGAAACGATGCAGATATCGGGGAACGATTGATGGAGAGATGTGTCGAAACAAATTGAATAAAAATCGCAGTCTTTTTATTCGCATAGAACGCTGATAGAACGAAAGGGGGGTCCGCGAATATAGCACGACGCGTGTGTTTCAGTAATGATCGGGCGTTAGGGCCCGAAGCGGGACGTGGGTAACGAGCAGAACCTTGGCCTCGTACTCGCGTAAGTATTCACGTAACTCCGCGCGAGTGCTCGCGTCGCGTCGCCTGGTTACGAGCCATTAATCTCGAGTGTAATGACTAGCGGCGAAGGATCTGTTTGAACCAAATAAACAATGTGAAGAACTGATCTCAACATCAGATTAGCGCCCCGTCACGCAGATTGCGATTGCATAGCGATTATATCTCCTCTAATGTTATCGTGATTCAATCCTTCAAATTAGTTTTACACGATCGTACGTCAAAATAAGGTGACTTAAGTAACATAATTAATAGAGTTTTCATAGACCGTGGGCGTAAATATTCTATTTCGAAAAATTAGAAAGGTTTTGATTTGAGAAAATAAAGTTACATCTGCGTGATAATCGGGACAACCGCGAAATCCCCTCTGCACCGTCATCATCGTATCCGGAAGTGGCGGACAAACAGCGGATGCCTAATGTCCGTCCGAAACATCGTCCCATTCGAGAATGCTGGCGACACTCCGATTAAAGCCATCGGAGGCGAGTCCTGCCAATTCCGGCGCAATTACACGCCCACGAAACGTCGTTAGCTTCATTGACGCTCATCAATTTCCTAATTGATCGATCGCGATGGCCGATCCTCTTCTCGTGAGCCGATTTTTCTGCTCCGTTTGCTGCGAAGAGGCGAAGCTATACTCTTCTCACGTTGAAGTTCGACGATCCGAGTCTACGGCTCCTCTTTATCGTGACCTCGTATTAAAGTTTGCGTAGCGATAAGTCGATGAATTACGAAGAAACCGTAAAAATCCGCCGTGACTCGCGGAAAGAGCTCCGTGGATCGCTCGCGCGCGATCGTTACTCATCGTCGAGACCTTGTGGATCTATTTGACGTAGATCGGGTCTGATTTATAGCAAATTGCAGCACAAGCCAGACTATTTGAACTACCGAGAGCGTGAAGTTTGTGAAAATTTTTAAAGCAAATAACTTCTTCTCCCGCCTTAATTCTGTCGCTGATTATTGTTACCACTGAAATGGCAAGTGTCATGCAAGCCGCATTTTAGATAGTGATAGAACAGATAGAGAGAGAGAGAGAGAGAGAGAGAGAGAGAGAGAGAGAGAGAGAGAGTGTGTGTGTGTGTGTGTGTGTGTGTGTGTGTGTGTGTGTGTGTGTGTGTTCGTGGATTACAGGTAGAATCGTGCCAAGTACGACACAGATGCAAGACTATCGAACTTCTCCGCGGAGTGTCGATGGTAACAAACGAGAGACGAATACTACATTTTTTCTCACGGTCGCGTCTAATGATTTCCGTATCGCGATTGATTCCGCCGCGCCGGTAGAGAAGAGGGCCACAATTGCGTACAAGAGCAGCGGCGGAGAGCACGGCTAAGCTTAAAGTGGCTTGGTTAAAAAAGCTTCCTAGGTCGTACGGTTCTACGTTACACGCTGGATTTTCTCATCGCGCTCCGGGTATAATGCCCCCCCAGACGTTGAGGCCACCGTACAGTCTTCCTCATAAATCTATGCAAGCGGCGTAATGATACTTCTTACTCAGTTCCCATGCGCGGCCGTGCATTCGGATCTCTTCGATAATTAATGCTGACAGACGCGCATATATACTCCACGCAATATTTTATAATGCGTTTCGGCTCTGCGAGCAAGAGTCCGTATCGCAAATAGATGCAATTGACATAATGCACAATCAGAAAGGTGTTCGTTTGTGTACTTGAATGGATATATGTATGTATACATTACGCAGACTTGCATATACATACATACAATTCTGGAATCAAGTGTAGGTATAACAAGTCCGTTCTATGTCATATTTTCCCTTATCTCTTATCAATAAAAATGTATTT
>NW_020227658.1:180929-189910 GCF_003070985.1 Temnothorax curvispinosus
ATAAGCACGCTGTGATACAAAATGAAGATTACAACGTGTGATAAATGACACGGAAATTAACAAACATGAGCACAACAATTGAGTTATTAGTGAGAAAATCAAATAGACAGAAATCAATGTTGATTAATTCGTAACGAGTTTCAATTTATATCACGAAGAATGTTTTGCTAAAATGAAACGACGATGCGTTCGAGGAGAAATTGTCCATCGACGTTTCTAGAAGGCTAATGAACGGGGATGCCTCGCAGGGATCCATAATTGCATATTTTTAACGAGTCTTTCATTCGTTTTTAAGACAATTTTAGTTTCCGGAAAGAAATCTAATAAAGCGCTACACATTTCTCGTGCTCTCGAGTTTTAACGAGCGCCCGAAAGGGTTGAAATAGAGTCGTCTGTCTCTCTGGTACTTATCGCGCGCGCGTTTCTCATGGACCGCGCCCGGCGTTATCGCGCAAACGGATCAGGAACACCGTATAGTCCACGTACGTGTAGCTCATTTTAACGATCGCGTGAGAAGATCAGCGGCCGCGGGGGAACAATGCGACGGGTGCGGAAAAGCGCGATTTTTCCCGCGAGATCGCGGATCCTCTCTCCTACGCGGGTCGGGTCAAAATGGCGGAAGGCGCGCGCGGCGCGCTGCCCGCTGCTCGAATCGGCTGTCCGTGGACCACGGAGAGACGTCGCGTCTCAAGGTTGTCAGCGATCGCGAAAATAAATGTCGACGCGGTGGAGGAACCGCGCGCGCGAGAAAGAGAGAGAGAGAGAGAGCTAAATTTTCGCGAACGTGGACCAACCTGTTTGCTGGGCCGCTCCGCTCTGCTGCAGTCTGCCGCCGGCGACGTCCTTGCCCGGGTTCACCTGGTGGACGTCCGTCATCCTTCGCGGGCGCGTCTAGGCGGTGGTCGTCGTCTCGGGGACACTGCTCTTCGCGGAGATCTCTCTCCTCCCGCGACCTCACTCCGCGTCGAGCACTCCGCTTCGACGTGCCCTCTCGCGCTCGCGCGCGCGCGCGCGTTGCGCAAACGGCGTTCAAGGATTTTTGCACGCGTACGCGAAGCGTTGCGCGCGAGGACGAGTGAACGGGAAGTACAAACGAGCTGCGAAAGTGAAGCAGACGATGACACCGTTGACGGGAGATGATGACTCTCGGGAGACGCGCTGCGCTTGAACCGACGCGTTTGAACCGACTGGCTCGGGCCGCCGGCTCGCCGGGACCAAAAGCTGTGTGGCCCCACGCCTGTCTCTCTCTCTCTCTCTCCTCTGTCCCTGTGAGCGAAGCCTGCCGAGCGCGTACGAACGGACGCGTCGTGTCCGTCCACCCACAACAAACGCGCGCGCCATCAGGCAGGTATACGATGACGATGAGCGACAAGAGGGGGGGGGGGGAGAGAGAGAGAGAGAGAGAGAGATCTCATTGAAATCCGCGCTTTAAACGCAGATTTATCGATCGAGCCGTGCTGTTTCTCCCTCTCTCGCTCACATAGGATGCTGAGGAGATGCGTGCCATGATAAATATGCGCCGGGGATCAGCGGATGTCTTTCTTGGAAAAAAAAAAAAAACTCGAGCCGGCCTCTGAATCTAAACTGATTCGCGAATGACTTTGCGCAAAAATATCATGAGACTTGTATCGTTTTCCGTTATTTCCAATTTCACGCGAGAATTTCATTCAGTTAAATTCCACTCGCCGTTTTGCTAGCGAAAGTTACTCAAGTCTTGTCCTTTAAACTTTTGACTCAACTAAAAACAAATTTCCAAGATAGTTTCCTAGTACTTAAATTATAATTATTCGGTAATAAGGTACGGCTCTTACGAAAGTACGTCGAATAAAGAGAAAGGGAACTTCTACTTGAACGATTAACGGCGATATCATACGAAATACGTAAAGTCTAGAAAAGATAGTACGCGATATATAAGAAATCGAGCGTGCTGATGTAACTTTTAAATAGATTTCGGCAGTGACAATAGTGGCATGCCTTGTAGTTGTCTGTGCTTCTCACGCGATTGCTTAAGTAGAGCAAGAAAATGTCAGTCAGACAAAAATAGTCAGACTTATACGCTAGCGACAAAGACTCCATGCTAATCTGACGGTCTTTGTAACATCATATTTTGTCACAGCGTTGTTTTGCGTCACTAAAGCTTGCGCTCTCACGACATATACGCAGGCGACATATGAATAAATTGTAATCATTTGAACTTTACAAATATTAAACAAGGGAATGAAGTATGACAATTTCAAAAGAGAGCACAACGCGTAACAAACAGGATACTTTCGAGATAACAATGCAAAGCGAGAGACTTTTAATCCTCTCCATCGGTTCGAGAGGAGCGATTTATTACAGTAACAGTAAGAAGTAAATTAACATCGACCGTTTCATCTGACTTTGTACAGTGCTGCTATATAAAGATATTTTGCATTCTGTAAATTTAACGGACGCTGTATCGCATGAAACCGAATCGAATAACGATATCGCGTGCATTTCGAGATGAAATATTATTTTCCTTTTGTATACTTGATGTTCATGGGGCCCTTCTTCTTTCTTGCTTTTCTTTCAATAAACTATTGCTGACGCATTGATGTTGCTGATTCCAGAATCGCGATTTACGTGCAAATTGTCAAATGGATCCTTGCAAGGTGATCCAGCGGGAGGGGGATGAGAAGAGTGGTGAATGTGACGAGCGAATATGGCGAATGTGTCCATCGTCGACGTGGAGCTTGGCGCATAGATGTTGACAGCGATCATCCTACTAATCGTCGCTTGGTGCTGCCGCTCTCTCACACAGTCTACGAAGGAACGCTGCGAACGAAATAGAATGATCAATATATATTTCCGCGTTGGGCACAAATCGCGAAACATTGACAAGTGAATAAGCATGTTTTCACAGAGACGATAAACGATGTATTTTAAGGCAGATAATAAAGAATTAGTTTATGCGCGAAGCTGACAATCCTGAACGATTTAGTCTAATTTAAATAGCAGTCAGTGCTTAACTCTGCGCTGCCATGTAGATTTTTCTCAATAGCAAAGCGACAAAATACGAGAATAGAAGCAATAGATACATAAATGTACAAAAAGCATTAATAAGTCGCGTAGCAGAGAAATACAGAGTTTAACGTATTAAAAATTATTTTTACGACAGAAGTATTATGGATACAGAATAGAATTTATGCAATTGTATAATTAATATGAAACGTATGTAATGAAATTGTATTATGTCTAATTATTCGTCTTTTTCTTCAAGAAAATTACAGAATTACGATGTTAAATAAAATAAAAATCAAAACTTAAGAATATAACGCGTATCTATGTAGAAAAAAAATTTTGTTTAATATATCTTTTTTCTGCTCCGTTTTAATTTCTTGTGAGTGTTTCGATTAATTTTATTCTGTGTAATTTGCTTCGAAGATCTCATCAGGTCATTAACCTCGCGCGCGAGCAAAACCTTCGTACGTGTTTTCTGCGCGAGAAGCGGGTTATCGATTTCCAGCATCCCTGGTTGAGCTGCAACGTTGCGTCCTATAAAGTCTGGAATATGCTCAGCGAGAAAATGCGTGAACGAGACGATGTTAATGAACATAGACGAAGAGACAGAAGAGGCAGAAAGATAGAAAGGTAAATAGATCAACAAGAAATGGCGGACAATCGTGGAATCGTATACTACAGGATGTACTCACGATGAATGATCATTGTCTGGATATACACCTCGACCGTTTACAACAGCACCATCATCTTCTTCAAGAAGGCTGTGAAACACAAAAATGTGGAAGTGTCAAATGATGGAGGGGGGAACAAATTGAGTCCGGGACATCTCTTCACGTTGCCGGAAGTTACCGGAGGGCCGTATTATCGAACCGAAGGGTTTGTCAACTGTGCATTATATACAAGGGAGGTACTTTCTAATTCTAACGAAACAGAGATTTAGGGACCTTGAAGAGACACGGTAGCGTCTCGCTCCAAGTTCATACATTATGTACAAGGGGGACTTTCTAATTCTAACGAAACAGATTTAGGGATTCTTGAAAAGTAGATAGGGACATTAACAGTTTTCCTCAAACTAACATATTCTAATGCAATGCAGGTGATTTGACACTCTTTGTCTATTTTTTTTGGGGGGGAGGGGGGGTGCATTCATGGTAACGGCGTAAAATCGATACTTACGGGCATAGGGGATGAAACCGTCATCATCTTCTGGGTCCATGCAGTCCTTTATGACTTCGTCGCATTCCACGTCAGTAAGACGTTCACCTATGACAAATTCGACCATTTAGATTATATTATATAATATTATGTAACTTATTGCCTTTATAGGTAGAGCATTCAATTATACACTATCTTTTGAGAGCTAATATTCGCGAATGAATATTTATTATTTTCAACATAATCAAGCAGCACACAGACTATTCTATTCTAATTGTAAGACTTACATAAATGAATTATCTACTAAAAGTAATATATTATACGAGATTATATCACATGTATAATACAATTACGTAATAAAAGTAAAATTTGTATTATCACTTTTTAACGTGTTTTAAATTAATTGTTGGTGATGAAAAAAAGCTAATCGTACCAAGTGACAGAAGTGTGTGGGACAATTCCGCGCCGAGCATCGTTCCGTTTTCCTGTTTATCGTACAGCTTCAAACATTCGAGGAAGTCTTCGTAGCACCCCTGATCCTTGTCTTTTTTGCACTGGCTGAAGATAGGCAGGAATTCGTCCAGTTTCAGTTTCTTTTCGCCCTTCTTCTTCGTGCCGCCCATCTTTTCGATGGTCGCATTTGTCGGGTTCAAGTTCAACGCGCGAAGAACGTTGCCAAGATCAACCGCATCGATGACGTTGGTGCCGTCAGAGTCGTAAATGGAGAAGGCGAATTCTGCCCCTTTTGAACAAAAGGAAATAATTTCTTATGCATTTTTCTAGCTATACTATAAGTGTATAATCTTCACCGACAACTAACGTTCTTGATAACAAGATCACTTCGGGATTAAGCTAAATCTTGCCATCGTCAGCCATGGATATTTGGTCTCGCTTTTAAATATGCGAGGTGCGAAATCTGGGTTAATACCCAGTCGTAGACATGAAGTACGGCGTGCGTACCTTTCTTCAAAAATATTCTTCTATTTTGGGAGAGGCAGTAAGCCCCACCGCTGATTGAAGAAGCCGGTGGTGGAAGTAGTGGGTCAGATTACCCCCGCCGAACCATATAAGAACAGCCTACCAACCTATTTTTGACGCGCTACGGAACGGTCGTATCCACCTACCCGACCCATCTAGCTATTATGTAACGTCAAAAATGGCACGCGACACGCATAAATTGAAAATTCCGTGAGGAAAATTCGCGAGTTATGATTCATTAAACTCGATAAAAAAATAATTGTTAAAAAAAATGAATACAAAAACAAGTATGGGCTTTAAATACGAAGCGGAATATTGAAAATATTTGTTTCTCTAGTACCGAAGAGAGTTAAATAAAATGTTTCACAAAATCTGCCGATATCTTTTTAATCTTTTAAATATTCTGTTATATAATTCAATAATGATCACAGAATAAAATAATTACATTTAATAAAGAGATTGTTCACACTGGTTCAACTGTTGTTAAGAAACGTTAATAATTGTAATTTAATAAAAATCTACAATATGTTATTTTAGTATTAATGACGTCACTAGTTAATGACGTGACTTAATTTTACATAAACTTTACTGCCGGTTTTGGTAATGGTGAAAGTTCTACGTTTTTCTGTCGAAACTTTATTCACTTCCTTCTAATCGCGTGACTCAAGTTACGAGGTACATGTAGAAATCACTTATAGCTTCACTAGTGTAAATTGATTAATCCATCTTCGTTAATTACTTCCATACGGTTTGTATAAGACGCGTCGAAAATATTAACTATTTGAAGATTGCTTTACTCACTTTCGACATCCTTGCTGCTTAGGTCTGCCTGAAATACAAGAAGTTTTCGTTATATTGAAGCTTTTCATTTCGATATCTCGATATTACATTATTAATTTATAAAAAATAATTCAACGGTAATTTATTAAATTTGTGTCATTCACGAGAAAGAACTGTCAGGGAGATTTTCAATCGCGAAGAAGAAAGAGGCTGAATATCGAGACTTACCATTGTCGATCGTCTGGTACCAGTGGATGTTGACTGAACGGAGCCTGAACCAGAAGTGGTACCCGGTGTTACCAAATTTACTCATTTTATTTTTGCAGATGGCGCTACGAGGACACCCTCGAATGATGCTGAGATCCAGATCTGCGAGAGGAGTCTCGGTCCGGACCGATGACGACGGGGCATGGCAACGCCGCGCGCCAAAAACAGTTCGAGAAGCGACGAGGAGGCGAGAGTCGGCGAATGTCTCTTCCTGCCGCGGTAAAATGGGGTTTCGACGTCGACGTCGACAACGACATTCCTATGTCAGATTGCCAGATCTGCAGCGGCCGATAGACGCATCGGGCAAAAATATACTCTCGGCCTTCGGCGCCGCGAGTCAGCTTCTATACGGCTATCGATTTCTAAACTAAATCGCTTAAGCTAACCGTTGTCAAGAACGTGAGACGAATTGTGTGAGATCATCAGACGTTATATATTTTACAGAATTTTGCGGGTTCGTGTACAACGCTTGCAAATACTATCTAGGAATGTATATAGAGAGTCTGATTCACGCGTCGCACCGAAATTGTATTGAATGCTGAAGTTGCGGGGATCGCCCGCGGCCAGTTTATTTTTACTCGCTGTATATTCGTGGACGTGGTTTCTGTCTAAAAAATACATGACTAAAAAGCTGCTGCATGAGCGAACGGGAATCGTCGCCGTTTAACATATATATTGCGAGATAGCATTCCTTCTGGAACTCACAGCATCAATTCTTTCGGCGACCGAAGGCGGCGCGGAAGAGTTTCCTCAATCGGCTGCCAAAGCCTCTCTTCTTCTTCTTTGCTGTCGCTTCGTTGAATGTTTTTCGCTTCTCCGCGTCGTTGATGGGTAGTATCTGATCCGCGGTCGTGATGCCGTCGTCGCGCGACAGTTTCAACGACGATAACGAGTTTGAACCGCGTTTCTCAATCTGAACTTCCTCGAGGGCGACTTCCCTCGAGGTGGACGCAACGTGGTGACTCGAGTGAGACCTCAGTTCTTCGTCGTGCTTCAGTTCGATGACGCGGAAGCGCCCGATTGATTCGCTACCTCGAAGAGTCTTCATTGTCATCTCGTGTGTGTCGCCAGGATTGCTCTCGATAGTCCTAATGAATTGCTCTTCTTTCTCCTCGCAAACGGCAACGTGTTCCTTGCTGATCGACTCTAAAGGAGCATCGTTTTCGGAGCAGGCTGAGACCGCCTTGTTCTCCAGATCTTCGATCAGCTGCTGTAACAGGCCGACGGACACGTTGGTAGCCTCGTTGGCCACTTCGCCTTCTTTCTTCTTCCGTACCATTTTCACCGACTCCGTCAGTTCGGTCGGTGGCTCGAAGATCGCCGCGTGTACAATCTGGTGCGTGTCACCTTGACCTCGGGTCGTGCGCTGAGTTTCGGCAACGTCGGTTGTCGGATTCGTGAGCGGCGCGTCGTCGTTGCATGCGGTGCATTTCACCTGTTCAAGCGAGGACAAGCGTGAGTAAACCCTCTTATCCTAACACGCAAGGTGTAGTTGCGTGTGGAATTAATATGATACAAATGCGGCACTAGAGTCAACCGCGAGTGTGTTGCGAGACCTGTCGCACGTGAGTGCTCTGCAATTGTAGCTATACGGCTCACGTATAAGCTAAAGCCGACTGTGATGAAATAAACACATACAAAATTCAATGTTAACTTTAACTTAATTTCTTATAAAATTCAAAATTAAACAAGTACATTTCTTTAATATTTTAATATCAAAAAAGGTACGATTGCAATTTTACTTGATCATAGAACTGCTGAAGCTAGCGCAATAACCTTTTAGAAATAAATTATCTTGACGACTTAAAAAAAATAGTATATGTAAAAAAACAATTTGATATTGTATTATTCGACTTATTAAAAATTTTATTCTTTGAAATTTTTTGTATTTTTATTACCTTTCCTCCCTCTCTCCCCTTCTCTTTTCTTAAATAACTATAATCTTTATGTAATTGATTATAATAGAATAATTACGTCTTGGAAAGTCGGTGTTACCTCTGTAGCTACATCCAATTACCTGTTTTTCCAACGCTAACAATGAAGGTGGAAGTACATAGCGCGAATCTCCGATCCGTATGTCACGCAAATCGCGCACTATCTTTGCGATCAAGTCTATCTCTTCATCCTTGCTGTAATTCACGTGCGTACGTTCGTTTGCTTGTTGTCTACCGTATACATATTCCGAATGAGCATATTCCGATATTCCGCCTGTTTCCTCATTGACGTGCTGTTCCCAGGATTTTCCTAATAACAGTGTTTATCGCGTATACATTATTAGCGTCTAATAGGGATAATTATACGCGTCTGCGCGCAGTTATCTTCGCGAAATACATGTCAATCGCAGTGATGCTGCTGCGAAACGGCATCGTGAAATGGCGTTTATCAATGAACAACATCGTATACGCATACAACAACGTCTCTATTCATTATTCAATCCGCCGTTACATTCGCGAGAAGTACAGACGAGCTTGCACCTTACCATCCTCTGCATCGCGATCTATAACGTCCAGAACTTCTATCATTATCTTGTCTAGCAGTCCTCTCGCGAATGCCTCTGCCATGATTTGAGGCATTCTCGCAAAAGGCAACCTCTTCCACCGCGCCGGTTCTGAATGTTCTGATGGGATATGCTAAACAGTCACTTGTTATATTTTCGCGAGCTAGACTCGATGTTGATCACGATTGCGATTATTCACAATGTGACGCTTTTTCCCGCGTAGATGGTGCTTTGTTCATTGTATAGAGGGTGATGCTCTTGTATATTTAATATTTCTGCAAAATAATTTACAATTAATAAAGCACGAGATTTTCTGTAATAT